>NC_137040.1:257828-290328 GCF_032717465.1 Coenobita brevimanus
CCACACAACCTCCAACACCACCACCACCACAGCAACTTAAAACCCATGATGCTGTTGGTTTTTCCTCAATAATTTTGGAAGGCATCTGCAGGAGTGTCATAAATTAATGCCAGCAAGAATAACAGGGGAGGGGGAGACCGAGGATGAGATGGAGGGATGGGGTGGAGAGGTATATGGGAGAGGGGGATGTGAGTTGGGAGCAGGGCAGTGAAATGGCGGGGGACAGGGCGACTTGGAGGCGATTTGTTTGTGGCCACCCCAAACGGGATTGAGGCGTCTGGCAATAGATAGATAGATAGATAGAAGAATAACAGGCCAAGCAGACATGTAATATTGTGGCCCTGACGACGTGGAGGGGAGGAAAGGGAGAATGGGAAGGGGGAAAGGAAGGGAGGAAAGGGGTGAGAAGGGAAAGGTAGAAAGGCAGAGAAGGGAAGAGCAAGGGGAGAGGGGATGGATGGGATTGGAGGTAAAGGAGAGGAGGGTAGATGAAAGATGAGAGATGGAAGTGAAAGGTCGGTAAGGATAGGAAAAAAAGGGTATGAGAGAGAGAGGAAAGGAGCGTGGGAGAGGGAGGAAAAAGTTTGAAAGGGTGAGAAGGAGAGGAGGTGGGAGGAGGGAAAAAAATGTGGGGGAATGGAAGGAGAGGCGAGAAGAAGGAAGGGAAAAGTGTGAAATGAATGGGAGGAGTGAGGGAGAGCGAGGAACAAGTGTGAAATGGATGGAAAGGGTGGGAAAGGAAGACAGAAGTGTGAAGGGGAGGGAGGGAGGGAGGGAGCGAGAGGTGGAGGGGGAGGGAAAAGTGTGAAGGGGTGAGGCAAGGAAAGGAGATAGGAAAAGTATGAACAGAACAGAATTGCAGGAATGCATGAACCTCTGCTACATTACGGCATGCGCGCTTGATATTAACTCCAGACACTACCTACGTCATAAAAAGGTGCCATAACCATCACCACCACCACCATCACCACCACCATCACCACCACCACCATCACCACCACCACCACCACCACCACCACCACCACCATCACCACCACCACCACCACCACCACCACAGTTTCAACTACTATCATCAATACTCCTAGCACAATTAAAACCACAATCACCAAAAACTATCAGGACTATCACCTCTACCACCACAACCACAACTACCACTATCATAAACATCCACCATCAAGGCCACAACCAACACAAAAAGCAACCATCCCGTTCTCATCTACTACGGTACAATCAAACCAACACGCCACCACCACTATCCCACCACACCACTACCACCACCACACCACCACACCACACCATCACCACGCCTCCCACTCGGCCGAGCATAAAAATCGAGGTAGGTAATTTGCTCTTAGCGGAGTGAAGAGCCAGAGTGGTCCGCCTCCTCATTACGCCCACTCCACCCCACTCCCTATTTATAACTCCACCCCACTCCATCCCATTCCCCATTTACAACTCCAGCCCACTCCTTAGCTATACGTCTACTCCTCTCCATTTCACGCCCCATTTATACCTCCACCTCACTCCCTAATTATAAGTCCACCCCATTCCACCCCCATTCTCTGTCCAGTCATACCAACTCCACCTCACTCCCTGCCTACTACTTGCCTCCACTTCACTGCTTAACCACTCCACTCCACTCCCTTCATTCATTCCTACCTATTCCTTTCCACTCCCTCTCACTACATGCTTCTCCTTTACCCCACTCCACAACACTCCCTGTCCATTCTGTTCACTCCCCACTCGATCTATCCTCTATTCATTCCTATCCCCCCCCCCTAGGTGTTGGATAAGGACGCCTTCACGTGGTGGCACTGATATGACTGAGTGGTATGGCTGCCCGGTTATATGTCTCTCAAAACCCTCCCTGTCCCCCAAAAGAAAGATAGTGGGCTGCAGGAGGGCAGTGTCAGCCTGCAGCCCACTGAGTTCACATTCAGATCAGCCTGAGGACACAAAAACACCAACAAAACCACCACCTACACCAACAATACCACTTAAATCATTCACCACCACAACTTAAATCACCACCTACACCACCTCACTATCGCTACAACTTAAATCACCACCTACACCACCTCACTATCGCTACAACTTAAATCACCACCTACACCACCTCACTATCGCTTACACCGCCACTTACACCACCACCTACACCAGCAATACCACTTACACCAGCCACACCAGTAGCAGCAGGACGAGCAGACATCTTGACTCTTAATCTCAGTGTTGACATAACTGAGTAACTGGGCTGGGCTGCGCTACTTTCTCCCACTTTACTTGGCTCTTCCTCCTTACTATTTCCTTCTTTCTTTTCCTTCATTCTCTGTCTTCTTCTATCGCTTCTTTCAGTCGTACTTTATTTCATCTTTCTCTTCGTCTTTCTTAATTTCCTTAATCCATTAATACCTAATCATTTTCTTTCTGCTTTTACTTACTTCCCTTCCTCTTCTCTTCCTTCCTTCCTTCCCCTCCTCTTCTCTTTCTTCCTTCCTCTCCTCTCCTCTCCTCCCCCATCTCCCATTCTATCTTTATCCACCCCTCTCTCTCATCTATCTTTACCTACGTTCCTCTCCTCCACTCTGTCTCCCTTCCTCCCCTCCCCTCTCCATATTTCACTCCCCTTTCTCTCTATCTTTCACTATCTCTCCCCTACCTGTTTTCTCTCCCTTCTTGTCCCTTCTCCTTCCTTCCCTTCCCTTCCCTTCTCTTCTGTCTTCTGTTTTCCTTTCTCTTCTATTCTCTTCCTTTCTTCACCTCCTCTTTTGTCATCATTTACTCGTACTACATCCTTTCTTTTTCCTCTACTCTTCTATTCCTCCCTTTGATGCTCTCTCCCTCCCTCTCTCTCTCTCTCTCTCTCTCTCTCTCTCTCTCTCTCTCTCTCTCTCTCTCACACACACACACACACACACACACACACACACACACACAACTGACCTGTGGGAGTTTTCAACCTCTCGTGATAATTTTTGGCTTAATTGCTTCAGTGTTTTAGGTCGACTGTGTGAAGTTACGGTGGGGAAGAGGAGGAGGAGGAGGAGGAGGAGGAGGAGGAGACAGATCGGAAGAAAGAGAGGGAGAGAGAGGGGGGGATGGGAAGGGAAATGGGAAAGAGGGGAGGTGGAAGGACGGACGAGGGGAGAGAGGAAGAAGGAGAAGGGGAGAAAAGAGAAATGGGAGAGAAAGAGGAGAGGGGAAGAGACAGAAGGGAGGAGAGAGAGCGAGCGAGAGAGAGAGAGAGAGAGAGAGAGAGAGAGGAAGACGGAGAGGGACAAGGAGGGGAATGAAAGAGGGAATGGAAGGTGAGAAGCGAAAGGAAGATGGAAGAGGAAAAGGGGAAGAGAAGGGCAAATTCCCCCCCCCTCTCTCTCTCTCTCTCTCCCTCTCTCTCTCTCTCTGCAGGGAGGTATGTAGTCAAATAAGATTGGCGTGGGGAAAATCTTATATAAGAGAGATTTATATCGCCACAGGTCGAGTTTAAACTTTACACAAACTTTATTCTGATGGAAGAGGGAAAGTCGCGGCAATTTCCTTTTTGAATCAAATAATTTCACCAGCTGGGATAATATTTCGCTCTTTTTCCTGCCCATTCGAACCGGAGATCATCATCATCATCATCACTACCACCACCATAATCATAATCGGTATCGTCACCATCATCACCACCACCACCACCATCACCACCATCATCATCACCACCACCACCATCATCATCACCACCACCACCCTCTTCATCATCATCACCATCATCATCGCACCATCCCACCACCACCCTCATCATTATCATCATCATCGTTATCATCATCATCATCATCATAATCATCGCATCATCCCTGTTTCCAGCAAAGACATGGGGTGAGAGGAATCACGAAAAAAAAAAAAAAAAAAAACTATACAATACCATATTCTTTTCACTTTAACATGGACCAAAATCGCCAACTATCGATCATGAATGCTGCGTTTTAACAACAGAGTAACACTAGAATATGATGCTAGTCACGAAGAAGTGCTGTGAAAAGTATAAACGGCTGTAGCAATGTCTTATTCTGCACAGAGCTACGTGAAATAAGCTACAAATGAATGAAAATCTAGGCCAAGTTAAGGTGAAAATACTGTTAATATTTTTTTTTTTACTTACGTTATATCTCCCTGGAACGTAAATTGGCTGATCATCGTAGAACCTCCTCCTCCGTGCATCTCCTCCTCCTCCTCCTCCTCCTCCTCCATGCTCAGGGGAGGAGGAGTGAGAGGAGGTCTGGGAGGAGCTCTGTTGCTGTTGCAGGTGATGTTGTTGTAGTTGCAACTGTTGTAACTGTTGTCTATGGGAGGCACCACCTACTATCACCACCCCACCACCACCACCACCGCTGCTACTACCACCACTACCACCGTCATCCAAGACCTCCTGGTCCTCGTGGGGTCGAACTGCGGTAGTTGTGGTAGGAGAAGGCGTGTTGTCCTCAGAGATGGTGGTAGCTGTGGTTGGAGATGGTTGCACGGGTACCTTACTTCTAGAAACATTGGTAGGTGATCCCTTTCCCCTGTGGCTGGTTGGAGAGCCCTTGGACCTGTGTATTGTGGTAGCTGTGGTAGTTGTGGTGGGTGATGGCGGTGGTAGTTTGCCCCTGTGGACTAGTATGGACCACGCCTCCTGCCTCAAGTGATCCAGATGGTCGAACACGTCTTGGTAGTGTGTGCTGAACTGGTCTGCGTATCTTGAAGCCAGACCTTCCAAGACCCCGCGCTGACCATCCTGTAAGACAGAAGAACGACACCATTAATAGCACTAAATGGCATAGCATAAGGGCACACAACTACATAACAGAATAAATAATAGATAAAGCATACCATAACTATGAGATCACATATCATCAGGGATACTACGCCTTCCAGTACACCGCGTTGAGCATCCTGTAATATGAAAGAAGACGTTGTTAATATCACTACAAAACATAACACAGCAACACAAAAGGTGCAGATGGATGAAAATTTGGGACCTGGGGACGGAACTATAATTTCCTTAATAGAGTTATATTCTAAATAGCTCTGGGGATTCCATAACACATTTTCTTTAGCGATTCATTCTGCACAAAACATATCACTATCTTCTTGTATGACACTGACGTAAAATAGCCATCTATCTATCTTGAATGTTGAGCTCTAACAGGAGATTAACACTGGAATATGCTAGTAGTCACGAAGAAGTGCTATGGAGGTCAGTGAATGAGTGAGGTATGAATCAGAAAGAGATATTACCCTACGAAATGTGTGAGTTAGTGGGTGAATGAATAACAGTATGACAGAGGTGACAGAATAAGTGAGTGATTGAGATGAGTAACGCATCAGCAAAGGAGGAGTAAAGTGAGTAAATTAATGAGATAAACACAGCTCACGTTTCTCAAGGTTTAGTAAAGCATAAACAGGAATTTCGTGGCTGTGTTTATGAAGGTGAGGCGTGGGAAGAATTACAAGCTGCGTTAATGTATGCTTACTTTACTCACTTATTTACCTCATTCAGTGACATCACACTCACTCTCATTCACTCTGTTACATACGGAACTCACTCACTCACTTTCATTCACACTGTGACTCGCCCTCATTCACTCTGTTACATACTCACTCACTCACTTTCATTCACACTGTTACTCGCCCTCATTCACTCTGTTACATACTCACTCACTCACTCTCATTCACACTGTTACTCGCCCTCATTCACTCTGTTACATACGGAACTCACTCACTCACTTTCATTCACACTGTTACTCGCCCTCATTCACTCTGTTACATACTCACTCACTCTCATTCACACTGTTACTCGCTCTCATTCACTCTGTTACATACTCACTTTCATCCTGCATTTACTCTCTTACACTCTCCCATTCACTCATTCTTTCCTCACTCACATCTCACTCATTCACACCTCACTCACTCTAATACGGTACACTTCCAACTCACTCAAACCTCACTCGCTCACTCAGTCAAAAGCTAGAACTCACTCTCACTGTCTCCCTCGCTCAACACCTCTATCTCTAATTATCTCACTTCCTTAATCCTATACACCAAGTACCTGTCCATCTCTCTCTCTCTCTCTCTCTCTCTCTCTCTCTCTCTCTCTCTCCCCTACTCTCACCGTCTTCCCTTGTTCATCATTATTTTATCTCTTAAACTTACAATCTGCCCTAACTCTCTCGCTTGCTATCTCTCTCTCACCGTCTCGTATATTTGTACTCACTATCTCAATTTCTCAACCTCACAAACTTTCCTTATCTCTAAATTTATTCCCATTACTTCCCTTACTCAATCTCATACTATCTCAATTCTCTCTCATTCCCCTTGCCCTTCATCTCTGACTGTCTCTATCGTAATTCTCTATTTCTCTTGCTGACTGTCTCCCTGTCTTTCACTATTCTGATCTCAGTTAGGCGACTCACTCTCTCACACTATCTCATTTTCACACACTATCTCACTCCCTCATTCTTCCACACACACTACGGTACCTCAATTTCTCAGGATCTCTCTCTCACTATCTCACAGCCTTGCTCTCATTTACACACCTTGATTCCTTCATTAACACCCTATCACACGCACTCTCTTGCTCTCTCACTCGCTGCCAGAGAGAGAGAGAGAGAGAGAGAGAGAGAGAGAGAGAAATATAAATGGGTACCTAAGGAAACGGTCGACTGATACATACTGAACATAGAGAGGATTTTGATGATGCTAATGATGATGATGATGACTGATACTGATGATGATGATGATGATTATCGTCATGATCATCAACATCATAATCATTACCAGACAAGACGAAATTTTCAGTCTAAAAATATACTGCAATTAGGAAAATGGAACGCCGAGAGAGAGAGAGAGAGAGAGAGAGAGAGAGAGAGACAGACAGACAGACAGACAGACAGAAACAAATAAGTTAACCGTAGGCCTACTGACTAGTAATGAATTTATCTGGTGAGCTAAAGTAGTTATCGGGTAGACTAAATATATGTTACGTGGGTGAGAAGAGGAAGAGGAGGAGGAGGAGGAGGAGGAGGAGGAGGAGGAGGAGGAGGAGGAGGAGGAGGAGGAGGAGGAAGAAGATGAAGAGAAGGAGGAGCAGGAGATGCATAATGATGATGACGATGATAATGATGATGATGAGGAGGAGGAGAGATAATAGGAAAAACGAGAGAGAGAGAGAGAGAGAGAGAGAGAGAGAGAGAGGGGGGGGGGATGAGTACAGGAGCCATAACACGTATTTCACGGCCTCTGCCTCAGAATGTGGTAATCACTCTAATTAAAGGCCTGGAAAATTGGTAGTTGTGGTGGTTGTGGTAGGGATTTTTGTGGTGGTAGTTGTGGTGGTTGGAAGTGTACTGTATGCAGTGTTTGTGGTAGCTATGAGGCGAATTTTTGAAACAGTGGTGGTAGTTATTATTATTATTATTTTTTTTTGTGGTAGTGACGAGTGTGGTGGTAGGTACAATGTGACATGCGATAGTAGTGGTGGTTGTGGTAGCTGTGGTTGTGAGGGACCGTTGTGGTAATGGTGGTGTTAGCTGTGGCAGAGGTAAGATTTTTGGTGACAGTGGTTGTAGTGGGGATGGCTGTGATTGTAGTGGTAGTTGTGGCGACTGTGGTAGTGGTGTGGTGCCTGTAAGAACAACCATTTACACTCTCTTATACATCCTTCATACATCCTTCCATCCCTCCTTTCTTCAGGTCCTCCACTTCTTTCTTCATCCCTCCTTCTTCCATCTCTTTTCCCTCCCTCCTTCTTCCGAATTCCCTCCGTCCACCTCATCTCCTTCCTTCATTTCCTCTCTTTCCCTCTATCCTTCATCACCCCTCCTTCCTCTGTCTCTTTCTTCCCTCCTTCCTCCATCTCCCCTCCCTCCCTCTTTCCTCCATCTCCTCTTCCTCTCTCCTTCCTCCATCTCCTTCCCTCCCTCTTTCCTCCATCTCTTTCCCTCCCTCTTTCCTCCATCTCCTTCCCTCCCTCCTTCCTCCATCTCCCCTCCCTCCCTCCCTCTTTCCTCCATCTCCTTCCCTCCCTCCTTCCAATCTTGCCTCCTTTGCTATCTCTAGAAAAATCCCTTCAGGTAATTATTCTGTTGTTAGGGAGATAAACAGATGGTGTGTGTGTGTGTGTGTGTGTGTGTGTGTGTGTGTGTGTGTGTGTGTGTGTGTGTGTGTGTGTGTGTGTGTGTGTGTAAGTTCGTTTCGAGTCCCAGTGGCTGTACACCCACTGTTGTACACCCTCCTACACCCAAGTACACCTTTCATCACCAGCCTACGTCAACCTACACTCTCATGCATCCACTGAAACTATCTACACCCAACGATACACACATACAATCATACACATCCTCCACCACTCGCCGACACTCTCCTGCACCCACCTACACCCTCACACACCCACCAACATCTTCCCACACCCACCTACACCCTCTCACACCCACCTACATCTTCCCACACCCACTTACACCCTCCCACACTCACCTACACCCACAGGTACACCGAAAGAGTCAACAGGGCAGGTGTGAGTGTTGGCCTAGAAGCCTCATGTACACACCTCTCTTTCTATGCTCTCTCTCTCTCTCTCTCTCTCTCTCTCTCTCTCTCTCTCTCTCTCTCTCTCTCTCTCTCTCTCTCTCTCTCTCATCTTTCCATCCCTCGTTCTTCCCTATCCCTTACATCTCTCCTCTCTCTCTCTCGCTTCCCCTCTCCTCTCTTTTCTCTCCCATTCCTTCTCTCTCCTGCTTCTCTTTGTTTTTTTCTCTCCTCCTCCTCCTCCTCCTCCTCCTTCCCTCTTCATCCCCAAATCCCTCCTCCTCTCTTCTTTCTCCTCTCTGTCCCCCTTTCCGTTTCCCTTCCCCCTTCTCTTCCTCCCCTTCACTCCCGTCCCTCTCTCCCTCTCCCTTCTTTCCCTCCCTTCCTCTCTCACCCCTCTTTCCCTCCCTACCCCTCCTCCTCCTCTTCAGTTTGCTATTCTAGGAAATTTAAGAAAGAGGAGTGAGCTCTATCACCTCTCTCTCTCTCTCTCTCTCTCTCTCTCTCTCTCTCTCTCTCTCTCTCTCTCGCTCTCTCTCTCTCCATCCTTCTTCCCTCCTCCGTCTTCCTTCCTTCCCTAACCCACCATTAATTCAGTCATTCCATCTTTCCTATCTTCCTTCCTCCCTTCCTCTTCCCTTTCCCCTCTTTTCCTTCCTTCTAACACTTTTCCCTCCTCTTCCTCCTCCCCTTCCATCTCCCCCTCTCTCCCTCCCTCTTCCTTCCCCCCCTGTCCTCCCCCCCCGCCTTAATCATGGGAGGTAGGCCTGGTGAATACGTAGGCTCGACTAGGCTTAAATTTTACATGAGTACCACTGTTGTCGCCAGATGGTGTGTGTGTGTGTGTGTGTGTGTGTGTGTGTGTGTGTGTGTGTGTGTGTGTGTGTGTGTGTGTGTGTGTGTGTGTGTGTGTGTGTGTGTGTGTGTGTGTGTGTGTGTGTGTGTGTGAGAGGATATGAGGTGTGGCATAATTTTGTGGCACTTGCTGTGGTTGAAGAAGTTCCTGGAAGTGGTAGAAGTACTTATAGGAGTTGTGGTGTTTGTGGCAAATGTGGTGAATTTTGTGGTGGTGGCTGTGGTGGAAGTGTTGTGATTGTGGTGGTGGTGGTGATAACCGAGTTAGTGGTTGTGGTGGTAATGGTTGCAGCAGTGGTTTTGGTGGTGGTTGCGTTAGTTGTGGCTGTCGTGGTAATGTGGTGGTGGTGGTGGTGGTGGTGGTGGTGGTTGTGGGTGTCAGCCTGTGTGGTGGTAGTGATTGTAGCAGCGGTGTTTGGGATAGTTTTTGCTGTGGTGGTAATGTGGTGGTGGTGGTGGTGGTGGTGGCTGTGGGTTGTCTGTTTGCGTAGCGGTAGTGACTGTAGCAGTGTTTTTTGTGGCAGTTTTTGTTGTGGTGGTCGTGTGGTGACTGTGGTAACTACTGTGGTTGGGAGCACAGTAAGTGGAAGAAAGACGAGTGTACAGTTATTGAGAAGAAGGGTAGGAAAGAAGAACAGGTGGAAAATGAGGAGCAAATGACGAAAGGAGGGAGAAAGGATGGGGAAAGAGAAAGAGAGGAGAGAAGGAGGTAGGAAGGATGAGTGAGAGAGAGAGGGGGGGAAAGGGAAGGAGGGGGGGGGAGAAAAGGAAGGGGAAGGAAAGGCGAGGAGAAAGGAAAATGAGGAAGACAGGAAAAGACAGGTGCTGAAAGGAGAGAGTGAGAGCGAGAAACATCCAAATCAGTGAGTGTAGGAGGGTGTGGTGTAGGTGTCAGAATGTGTGAAGAGAGTAAGCCAATTCCGGGAAGGTGAAAGAGAGTGTACAGGGGGAGGAAGTGGTGGGTGAGAGGCTGGCTGTAGTGGAGGTGGGAGTAAATGGGTGTGGGAGAGGAGATGGTGGGAGAGAGGGAAGGAAGGTAGGGGGGATGAGAGAGAGAGAGAGAGAGAGAGAGAACTAGTAAAATCCTGAGCACAACATCTAGAGAAGCAGAGTGATGCAAGGCGACGCAGTGAGGCAGAGCAAGACAGGGAGAGGCAGAGAGAAGCAGGGTGAGGCAGGGGAACTGACTCAGCCCCCTGCCTCCCTTTCATTAACACCCTTAAGTGATCTTCCCTTGTCTTACAGCACGCCCTAGTGTGGTGGTGAGGTAGAGGGTGTGGTGGTGTGGTGTGGTGTGGTGTGGTGCGGTGCGGTGTGCTGTGGTAGTGTGGTTTGGTGAGGTGTGGTAATGTGGTGTGGTGTGGTGAGGCAAGGCAGGGTCATGTAATGGTGTTATAGTGAATTGGGTAGCATGACAGTGAGGCAGGGTAGTAGGAAAGTGTGTCCTGGTAGTATGATAAGTGTGTCCTGGTAGTATGATACGTGTCCTGGTAGTATGATAGGTGTGTCCTGGTAGTATGATAGTGTGGTGCGGCAGGGGACCCCAAGCAACAATAAGACCTCAATTATACTCAGTGTGTCATACGAGTCAAGCAATTAACATAATGTGAGGAGACCAGAAGGGGTGGGGGGCTCGAAGGGGAAAAGAAAAAGAAAGGGAGGAAGGAGGAAGGGAGAGAATGAGGGAGGGAGAGGGGGAGAAGGAGGGGAGGAGGAACAGAAAGGGGGATGAAAGGAGAGGGAGAGGAAGGTGGGAGGGAGTAAAACCAGGAAGGAGGGAAAGAAGGTAAGGACTTGGGAGGGACAGAAAGGAGGTGACAGAGATGGAAGGAAGGAAGAAAGAAAGGAGGTGAAGGAAATGAAAAAAAAGCCTACATGGAAGGAGGAAACAGGGGAGAAGGAAATGAGGAAACAGAAATAGGGAGAAGAAGAAATGGAGAAAAGAAAGGAGAGGGGAAAGGGAAAATGAACAGGAAAGGAGTTTGAGGAATGGGAGAAGGGAAAAGAGGAAGAGTGGAAGGGAAGAATGAGGAGGGAAAAGAAAACGAAGAGGGAAACGAGAGGAAAGTAGATAAGGAGGAAAAGAAGGGTGCAAGGAGGAAAGGAGAAGGAAAGGAGAAGGAAGGAAGGACGAGGGAAGAAGGAAAACGGAGGAAGTAGCTGAAGATGGGAAATGGGAAAGAGAAAAGGGTGGGGGCAGAATGAGATGAAACTGAGGAGAAAGAGAGAGAGAGAGAGAGAGAGAGAGAGAGAGAGAGAGTCTGAAAAGCTTGGTGGCATAAAAAGATAAGGAAAAAAAATGACCCTGAAGGAGAAAGAAGTCAGAATGAAGGCGAAGGAACCAGATAAGAGGAAGGCAGGAAGGAAGGAGAGAAGGAAGGGAGGGAGGGAGGGAAGGAACGAAAGAAGGAAGGATGGAAGGAAAGACAATGAAGAGGGGAAATCTTACTGTAGAGGGGGGAAACGAAGAAGAGCAAGTGAGATATGGAAAAAGGTGAAGGAGTGGAAAAGAGAGAAAAAGGAAGGAAATATGCAGGAAGAGAGAGAAACAGAGAGAGAGAAAAGAAGGTAGAGAAAGAACGTGAACAGGAGGTAAAGAGAAGGAAGGGAGGAAGGGAAGGAGGGAAAGGGGGAATAATGGAAAGTGAGAAAAAAAAGAGAATAAAGGTAGAGAAAATAAAGGAGGAAACGAAGGAATTAGAGAGAGAGAGAGATAGATAGATAGATAGATAGAGAGGGAGAGAGAGAGAGAGAGATAGACCCCTGCTAATAATGAAGGCAAGTTCTCCCCCACTGGTAGATATGACCTTACCCTGACCTTCCCTCACTCACATTATTTCCATCTGCTCTCTCTCTCTCTCTCTCTCTCTCTCTCTCTCTCTCTCTCTCACAGGCTAATATCTTCTCGTGTCTGCCATACTGTATGTCTTTGTGTGCGTATGCGTGTGTGTCATGTGCGTATGTGTGTCAAGTACTAATGATATGGAATGTGTAGCCTACATAAGCGCGCCTAATGTAAACCATTAAACGGTCATGTGTGCGTAGACATAATTAGTCCTATGCCAACACGTTACGTACATAAAGAAGAGGCGTACAACTGAGAATGTAATTAGTTGTAGTGTGTGTGTGTGTGTGTGTGTGTGTGTGTGTGTGTGTGTGTGTGTGTGTGTGTGTGTGTGTGTGTGTGTGGGTGTGGGTGTGTGTGTGTGTGTGTGTGTGTGATTCTCTTGAGTAATCATGTGAATGGAATGGCGTGTGCGTATAGATGTCTGTGTGCGTGTGTTCATGTGCGTGTTTGTGAGTGATTACATGAATGACATCGCATGTAGAAACGCGAGCGCGTGTGCGTGCGTGTGTGTGCGTGTGTGTGTGTGTGTGTGTGTGTGTGTGTGTGTGTGTGTGTGTGTGTGTGTGTGTGTGTGTGTGTGTGTGTGTGTGTGTGTGTGTGTGTGTGTGTGTGTGTGTGTGTAAGCGCGCGCGCGTGTTCCTGTATCTTAAAGATAAGGGGGAAGCAAAGGAAGGAAAGAGGGGAATGAAAAAGAAAAAGAAGGAAAGAGGAGACAAGAATAGTAGCAATGGAAAAGTAGGGGGGGGGGAAGAGGAAAAGACGATATGAGAGAGAGAGAGAGAGAGTGAGGGGGGGGGCCAGGGAGGGGAAGGAGGGGTCAGTCCCAAGCGACCTGTTACTGACCTCGGTAGACCTGTGGCGAGGGGAGGGGGAAGGGATGGGGAGGAGAGGAGAGAAAGAGGGAAGAAGAGGAAATGGGAGGGGAGAAGGAAAAGAGGGGAAGGGGAAGGGAAAAGAAAGGGCGGGGAAGGGAAAAGTAGGGGACGGATGGGGAATGGGAAGGGGAAAGGGATGGGAAAGGGGAAGGAAGGGGAGGGGAGGGGGTCAAGGGGGGGTTAGAATTAGGTTAACGACTGTTTTTATGAGGCTGTAAAGAAGAGGCTCCTGGCTCTCTCTCTCTCTCTCTCTCTCTCTCTCTCTCTCTCTCTCTCACACACACACACACACACACATTTATGCAGCAACCTATCAAAGTAAGATCCCTCATATCATTCCATCTATTTATTTATCTACCTACCGTTTTTCTATCTCTCAGTCTACCTACATCTATCTATGCCTGTCTATCTATCTACCACCCAACCTAACTACACACCGGTACCATTGAACCAGTGTATTAATTTACCAGTTTATCTACCATTTATATAATCACTAATCATTCTATCTACCTATCATGCTACCAATCAGACTACCGACTTCATCAATCAACTTCCTTCTGCCTAAGTTCCTACCTGACCACTGATTTATCTATGCATTTACCTATTTATCTATCACAGCCTCTGCCTACCTGTTAACCTACCTGCACATAACTATTTATTTGGCTTCCTTTATGCCTCACCTACCTATCTACGTATCAATCTACCTACTTACCTACCTAACAACCATCCAATCTACCTACCAACCTAACAGACCATTTACCAACCTACCTCCCTACCTTTCCATCCACTCACCTATCTGTCTGTCTATCCAGCTATCTATCTATCCGTGTATCTATCTGTCTATCTACAAAACGCCCATCTGTCAGTTCAGCCATCTAAAAATTATGCAATATAAATAACTCTCATTCCTCGCATTTCTCACTCTCTACATTCTAACATTGCTGTCTCTCTCTCTCTCTCTCTCTCTCTCTCTCTCTCTCGTCTTCCTTTCCTCCAGCTTTTTACCTCCTCATCCAGTCTATCCTTTCCTTTTCCTTTAAAATCTTTCTCTTCCTCCTTTCTCTCAATTTCCCTTTCTCCTTCTTCTTTCTTTCAATTTCTTACCTTCCTTCCTTCCTTCCTTCCTTCCTTCCTCCCTTCCTCCTCTTTCTCAATATTTCCATTACTTTTCTTACTCTAATCTCCATTTTTCTCCAATCTTTTTTCTTCCTCCTGTTCCTTTTCTTTGAATCTCTCTTCCTTTTCTTTATCTCCTCCTCCTCCTCCTCCTCTTATCCCTCCTCTTCCTTATCCTCCACTTCTAAAATTCCCAACACCATCTTCACTTTATTTATTATGATCCACACTCCCGCATTCCTTTCCCTCCTCCTCCTCTTCTTCCAGTCTCCTACTGCTCTCTTTCCCTCCTCCTTCGCTTCCTCATTTCTCTCTTCCTTATATCACTCTTCTTCCTTTCTCTCACTTCCATCTCTTCCTCCGATTCATCATCTCCTCCTCCCAACTTCGTTCATTCTTTTTTCCCCCTTAATCTTTTCCTTCTTCTTCGTCCACTCAGATCTTTTAAATCTCTTCCTCTCTCTTTTCTTTCCTTCTCTTCCTCTCACGTTTTCTCCTTCCCTCTCTTCCACAGTCTTTCTTCTTCGTCTTTTCCCCTTACACCTTTCTTTACTCCTCCTCCTCCTCCTCCTTCCATTCTTCCTCTACTCCCAATCGTCCCATCTCTTCCACTTCCTCCACTTGCAAAATTCCACGCACCACCTTCACTTTATTTATTATGATGCACACTCCCGCATTTCTCTTCCTGCTTGCCTCCCTCCCTCCCCCTCCCTCCCTCCCTCTCTCTCTCTCTCTCTCTCTCTCTCTCTCTCTGTCGCTCATACAAAAGCTCACCCGCTATCTTCAAACTCTCTTTCTTTTCCTCACTTTTTCTCGCTTTTCCACTCACCACCACCTCATACCCCCTTCCCTCTCCCTTTCTCCTTTCCTCCTCTCTTCCCCACCCCCCCGCTCTCTCTCCTTATCTCCCTCCTTCTTCTCTTCTCTTTCCTTTCCCTCCCCTCTTCCCCTTCTCCCTCCCTCCCACCCCCACCCCTCTTCTTCGCGCTCACAAATACTTACGCGCTTTCTCCAATCTCTTTCTTATCTTCTCTGTTTTTCTTACTATTCTCACTTCTCTTTCCTGGCTTCTCTACTTCTCTCTCTCTCTCTCTCTCTCTCTCTCTCTCTCTCTCTCTCTCTCTCTCTCTCTCTCTCTCTCTCTCTCACACACACACACACACACACACACACACACACACACACACGCAAATCCTCCTACGCTCTCTTTCCACTCACATATATTTTCACTTTCATTCTTCCTTCTTTCTCCCACTTTAGCTGCCTTTCCCAATCACATCTTTTGACGTGAGTGACTCTGCCTCTCTCACACTCTCTTTAATTTTCTTACTCTCTTGCTTTTCTCTCTACTTCTTAGTCACTACTTACCTATCAACGTTTCTATCTGTTTATCCATCTATCTATCTATCTATCTATCTGTGTCTATCTAAGGATCTATTTCCCTTCCATTCTATCTATCCAGCCATCAATATATCACCTGTCACTTTATGAGTCTACCTATCCATACATCCACCCACCCAATATGTAACTATCTACTTATCTCTATCTATCAATCTATCCGTCTATCTATCTATCTATCCATCTATCATCCATTTATCTCTACTTATTCATTCATCCGACTATCCACCCATCTATCTATGAACCTTCACCACTATATGAGTGACCTTTCCCCTCTCGCCCTCCCACGCTCTCTCTCTCTCTCTCTCTCTCTCTCTCTGACACACATACGCTCCCACGCTTCCTCCAAATTCTCTTTCTTACTTTTTCACTCTTACTTTTTTTATCCCTTATTTTTCTGTCTCAGTTTTTCACCACCTCTCTTAGATTCCTTCATTGCCTCACCTGCTTTCACACACACACACACATACACACACACACACACATACACACACACACACACACACACACACACACACACACACACACGAGGCGAGCAGGAGTATAATCGAAAAGAAGTCTACGGAATTAACCACCCACGTTTCACTTACCCGTTTCCTCTACGCTGCAACACATACAGGATGGTCCATATAACGGCTCCACTTGCACTCCACAGGGTGATTTTCCGTGTGTTACAGGGACGGCTCAGTGCGCGTTATCACAGTCAATCGTGCCCCGAACCCACGCCCACACCAGGAGAATGAGCCCTCCTCACAACACACAAAATACCGCCTGGTAAGTTTCAAGTGATTTGCTATTTACAGCTTACCCTGTATCTCGTGTTATAATTAAAAGATGGCTGACTATATGTTTCCTGATTTACTAAGTAGTTACGCTAACTGTTTGACTCAATGCTCTTAGAAATGCACGCTAGCTAAAATTATCTAAGTACTTGAAGAAATGTAGCTAACTTGCCTAATTTCTGTTCCTTTCGTTTAATTTGACGATTCGTACTGGCATGAAATAAAATGTTTATGTTCACCTCTAATCGGCTGCAGTGGCTGGTTTCAAACACAACATTACATAGGAGAAATAAATAACAAATGCACAGAACAGACCTAGTCCATACTTGTCATTATTTTTTTGTTACGTCTTCTATAATAATGTGAAGCCATAACAGGTATCAAATTAATAAATCCTGAATTCTTCCTCTGCAAATGTCACACCCCAAGTTCTTCACAAATTCACACACCTACAACCCTACCATACACACCGGTATCTCTAAAATCTTGCCACTGACCTCAGTCTGAAAATCCATGGCAAACGATGAAAGCCTTGATCAAAAACTGATGCAAAGATAAGTTCTAACGACAGTGGTATTACCATAACTGGGAATGCCAATGTGTGAGCAAGTCTTCTCTCTCTCTCTCTCTCTCTCTCTCTCTCTCTCTCTCTCTCTCTCTCTCTCTCTCTCTATATATATATATATATATATATATATATATATATATATATATGATGTGTGTGTGTGTGTGTGTGTGTGTGTGTGTGTGTGTGTGTGTGTGTGTGTGTGTGTGTGTGTGTGTGTGTGTGTGTGTGTGTGTGTGTGTGTGTGTGTGTGTGTTTATATATGTATGTATATACTCGAATACGATATATACATACATAAAGATAGATAGATAGATAGATAGATAGATAGAGAGAGAGAGAGAGAGAGAGAGAGAGAGAGAGAGAGAGAGAGACTGGCAAGCAGGCAGGCAGGTAGGCAGGAAGACAGACAGACACAGACAGACAGACACAAACAGAGACAGACAGCCATACGCAGCCAGATGGTTAAACAGACAGGCAGACAAAAAGACAGACGGCAGACAAACACATACATACATACATATATACACATCCCCAAGCGACAGGCTATATAAGCCAACTTCCTTAATCGAGTTTTCTGTCGCAACGCCACAAAACTTTGCCTGAGTAATGACGCCAAAACACACTCTGATCAGCCCACTCAGTCAACCAGTCAGTAAGTCACCCAGGCAGTAGGTAGGATGGTGGTGGTGTGATGTGGTGATAACAGAAATGGAGAAGATGATGATGATGATGATGATGTTAGTGCTGGTGCTGGTGCTGGTGGCAGTAGGATGCTGGTAATGGTGATGATGACGACGACGACGATGACGGTGGTGGTGGTGGTGGTGGTGGTGGTGGTACGACGTCAAAAGCTACCTAGACGTCTATGTCAGGCTCTATGTACAGAGTGCCGGGTACGTCAGAATTCTGTAGTGTGGGCATGTGACTCAGTTATGAAAAGCTATATGTATAGATCAGAATTATATACTAAAGAAAAGTGGCTCACATCGCTATGTAAGGCTGTGTGTGTAGGTCAGAATTCTACAGCATAGGCCGAGGAGCCTCCTAAGACCACCACATCCTCTGGTCATGGCTCTCGTAGAAATTCAATCACCGAGCTACGTCATGGAGGCAGCTTTAAATCAGTGCCCCCGCTCCCCCCTCCATCCCATGCCTCTCCTCTCATCCTCCTCCTACCCCCCACCTCTTCTCTCCACACTCTCTCCTTCACCCACATCCTCCTCCCCACCTCCTCTATCTTTACCTTCACGGATCCTCTCCACCATTCACGTTTATCTCACCTCTTTCTCTTCCTCTAACCCTTCTCTCCCCAACCCCATCTCTTCTCCTTCTCTCCTCTTCCCCTCCTCTATTTCACCTCCCCCTCCCCTCCCTTCCCCCCTCCTCCTCTCCACCCATTCTCACCTTAACCCCTACCCCTGACATCCCCTTCCCTCTCCTCCCTTTTCCCTCCCTCCCACTACTGTATAAAGGTGAAATAAGCAGCTTAAAGTGGAAGGACAAAAGAAGAAGGAGGAGGAGGAGGAGGAGGAGGAGGAGCAGGAGCAGGAGCAGGAGGAGATAAAGTGGATAAAAAGAACCAAATCCTGCTTCAAAAACTACGCATTATTTTTCGTTCTGTCTCATGACCGTACAAATAGAAGGCCTGGCAGCTTGAATATTTAGTTACTGAGGCCGAGGAGGGGCGCCTTCAAGTGGTGGCACCGATATAACCACGCGGCTTCACTGCCTGATCATGCAAACGTCCCTGAACTACTTCCGTATCCCTCAAAAGAAGGCAGGTGGACAGCAGAAGGGCAGTTTAAGCCTGCAGTTCACTGGGTTTACATTTAAGATGAGCCGGGGCCACAACAACAACAGCAGCAGCAAAAAAAAAAATAACAACAGCATCAACAACAACAACAAGATACTCAAAATAACTAAGCAGACCGAAACAGAGTATTTCGTGGCGATTTATTCTGCACATCACACCACAATACCCTCACGTATTTTACTCGCTAAAACTCTACCGGAACTAAGAATTTATACAGGAAACAAAAAAGAAGATATCAAGGCGTGCCAGGAAAACTAAATTGCTAAGAAACGGGAGCAACGAAGCTTATAACGCCACTTGGAATAGGCACGCGACTTTATTATTATTATTATTATTATTATTATTATTATTATAGTCATCATCATCATCATCATTATTATTGTTCTTGTCCGTATTTGTTTTCATTTCTCAAAGATCAGTAATCCATTTCAACTCATTTCATTGCCAGGTGTGCTCAGACTGGAAGACCTATTTGAGTAATAACCAAGGAGACTCAAGGAAAATAAGACAACCGCGAATTTGTATTTTCAAGTCGTGAGAATAGCCCAGCTTTGACAGATAAAAAAGGCGTATATTTTTTTCATTAATTATATATCTGGCTTAAGGTGAACGTATATATAACAAAAATATGAGGAAGATATAACGTAGGATTAATCACACGAAATAATGCTAGGAAGCAACACACACTTAATAGCTTGCCATTAATATTCCTATGGTCTTGTCCACTGACTCACCCTATCTCCCCCTTTGACTCTCTCTCTCTCTCTCTCTCTCTCTCTCTCTCTCTCTCTCTCTCTCTCTCTCTCTCTCTCGTAACCATATTTCCAGGAAGATGAAACCTCCATGTGTAAGGCTTTCTTACTTCCGTCTTTCTCCACGTCTGGCTATCTGCCATCTCTCTCTCTC
Organism: Coenobita brevimanus; assembly: GCF_032717465.1. Classification (NCBI taxonomy): domain Eukaryota; kingdom Metazoa; phylum Arthropoda; class Malacostraca; order Decapoda; family Coenobitidae; genus Coenobita; species Coenobita brevimanus. Next base: position 277,534 of record NC_137040.1, read on the forward strand.
TCCCTCTCTCTCTCTCTCTCTCTCTCTCTCTCTCTCTCTCTCTCTCTCTCTCTCTCTCTCATTGAGATTTATCTATTTGCTTCTTAACACCTGTCTAGCTGTCTTATTTTCTCTCTCTCTCTCTCTCTCTCTCTCTCTCTCTCTCACTAAGCTTTATCTTTATGCTTCTGAACACCTGTCTAGCTGTCTTATTTTTTACTTCTCTCTCTCTCTCTCTCTCTCTCTCTCTCTCTCTAAGATGTGACAGCAGGACACATGATGGAGAGGCGTATAATTTTATTGATAGGGAAAAAATGTGGGTATTCCTTTACTAATAAGGAGGAGGAGGAGGAGGAGGAGGAATGGAGGAGGAGGAATGGCGCGTCCGATGTTTCACTGGATAGATAGAAGGATGGGTAGACAGACAGATAGACAGATACAGACAGACAAATAGATAGGTAGACTGACAGAAAGAAAGAAAGACGGCGAAGACAAAATACAAGTACATGAGAATGAGCAACAGAAAAGAGAGAAAAATATAAAGCGAGAGAGAAATCAGGAGGAAAGAAATGAGGGAGGTGAGAGGCAGAAAATCGAATAAGAGGAAGACAGAGGGCGGAGAAGAAGGGAGAAGGGGAGAGAAGAGGAGAAAAGGAAGAGATTGTGTAAAGGGGTGCAGATGGAGAAGAGGAAGTAGGTCACTGAGAGTAGGAAGGGAAGAGGAATGAATGAAGCACAAGGAATATAAGAGACTGAGGGAAAAAGAATGTGAGAAAATGGAGAGAGAGAAAAAGGAAAGGTGAGAGAGAGGGAGGTAAAAATTGCAAGAACGTGGATGACAGAAAAAGGGAATCCAGAGAAAGAGAAAGAATAAAAGGAAGTGTGTGTGTGTGTGTGTGTGTGTGTGTGTGTGTGTGTGTGTGTGTGTGTGTGTGTGTGTGTGTGTGTGTGTGTGTGTGTGTGTGTGTGAGAGGAGAGAGAGAGAGAGAGATGAAAGGAGAGTCTCACAGCTCAAAAGAGGAAAAAGAAAAGTCGATTCCTAGCCACCGCCACCTCGTTAAGAAAGTGGTAGGTAGGTCGGTAGGTAGGTAGGTAGGTAGGTAGTAGGTAGGTAGGCAGGTAGGTACGTCGGCATGGAGGTAGGGAGGTTGGTAGGTAGGTAGGTAGGTAGGTAGGTTGGCTGGTTGGTTGGTTGGTTAGTAGGTAGGTAGGTACGGTAAGTCGGCTCAGAGACAGGACAGCGAGTACCGTAAGTAAGTAGGGACGAAGGTAGGTAGGTGGATGGGTGGGTGGGCAGGCAGGCAGGTAAGCATCTCTCATCATTAGTGACTAAGTAGTGACGTGTGAGGTGAGTATGTCTGTAATGTGGTGACAGGTGAGTGATATGTAAGTAGCAGGTGGATAAGACTCTCTCTCTCTCTCTCTCTCTCTCTCTCTCTCTCTCTCTCTCTCTCTCTCTCTCTCTCCTGACCTATGAACTGGTTCCAGAGATGAATTGCTCTTCCACGAATATTTCTCTCTTATTTCCTCCCCTTCTCCCTCGTTTTTGTGGAGGGGAGGGGAGGGGAGGGGAGGGAAGGGAGGGGATTGGAGAGAAGGAAGGGGAGGAGAGAGGTCGAGGGGAAAGTCAGTAGGATTAGGGGACGGGGAAAGTGGAAAGGAAGAAAGGAGAGGGGAGAGGTGAAATGGAGGGGGAGGGAAAAAAGTCGGGTAGGGGGAGGAGAGAAAAGAGGGAAGGGATGGAAGGGAAAAAAGGGGGGAGGGGAGGAGAAAGAAGGCGGGGACACAGGGGAGAGGAAAGGATCACAGGGGGGGAGAGGGGAACGAAGATAGGGAAGAGATGACATGGGAGGGGAGGGGAAGGGAGCTAAGAGAAGAAAAGAAGAGAGGAGGGAAAGAGAGGACGAAGGGAAGGGAAGAGAAGAGGAAATGAATAAAGGAAGGGAGAGAAGGAGGAAAGAAAGGATCAGACGGGAGGGGAGGGAAGGCAAAGGAGAGAAGGGGACGCGAGAGGCAGGAGAGGAGAGAAGAATAGAGGGATGGAGGGGAGATGGAGGAGGGGGAAGAGAGAAGGAAAGGGAGAGGAGGAGGGGAAAGAATGGGGAGGGGAGGGGAGAGGAGAAGGGGAGGGGAGGGGAGGGGAAGGCGACAGGAGGGAAACGGAGGGGAGGGGAAGGGAGGGGGGAGGAGAGAGTTATGGAGTGAGAGAGAGAGAGGGACGAATGGGATTGCTAGAAGGGGAAAGAGAAGGGAGTGTGAAATGAATAGGAGAGAGAGAGAGAGAGAGAGAGAGAGAGAGGATAGAATGAAGGAGGAACAAGGAGAGAAGGGAGGAGCGAAGAAGGAGGAGGGAAGGAGGGTAAGGAGAGGCGGGATCAAGGCTGTGTATTTATAACTAAAAAGAATTATTGCCGACCAAAACACTTCTCTCTCTCTCTCTCTCTCTCTCTCTCTCTCTCTCTCTCTCTCTCTCTCTCTCTCTCTCTCTCTCTCTCTCTCTCTGTACATAATACATTCATAGCCCCTCTCACTCTTTCACGCCTTCGTTCACACTCACCGCCTCTCACCCGCTCTCTCTCTCTCTCTCTCTCTCTCTCTCTCTCAACTCTGCCAAACTCTTCCACGCTCTCAGAGGCTGTTCCAACTTTCTCTGGTCTTCTCAGTTACCCTTTCTCTCAACCCGACTCTCACATGCTATTTAAAGCAAGCTCAAATTCCTTCACGCTCTTTCATATCTTACATTCTCACGCTCTCTCTAGTTCTCTCACGCTCTTTAATGTCTCAAATTCTCTTGCTCTCAAAACCTTCTCTATTACCCCTACTGTTTAATTTCTCAGCTCTTTAAATTCTCCTGCTCTTTAAACTCTCCTGCTCTTTTAAATTCTCATGCTCTTTAAACTCTCCCACTCTTTACATTCTCATGCTCTTTAAACTCTCATGCTCTTCAAATTTCCATGCTCTTTAAACTCTCAAGCTCTTTAAACTCTCAGGCTCTTTAAATTCTCAGATACTTACACTGTCTTACATCTCTCTTCTCCTACATTAACTCTCATTTCTTCCACGCTCTCTCTAATTCTCTCAAGCTCTTTAATGCTCAGTTCTCCATGTATTCAAAACTAATAATTCTGACCTCATTTAAATCTATCTCTTTCTCATATCTCAAATTCTCCAGTCTTAAAAATAACTCGAATTTTCTATAATATTTTTACACATCTTACGCTTACACTGCTCTTTAAATTCGCTCTTTTTAAAGCTCTTTACACTCAAACTCTTCATACTCCTTAAATACTTTCTGATTCTCTTAAAATTTCCTCCTTATATCTCAAAGTCTTAAGCATCTAAAAATTCTTACAAACACTCTCTCTCTCTCTCTCTCTCTCTCTCTCTCTCCCTCCCTCTCTCTCTCTCTCTCTCTCTCTCTCTCTCTCTCTCTCTCTCTCTCTCTCAGCCTAAATTCTTCTAAATGTGAGGAAACTAGAGTAAAAAAAGATTATACGAATGACTAAATGGATGAAATCTGACGAGATATAGGAAGACAGACACATGGCCAAAGACAGTGTGTGTGTGTGTGTGTGTGTGTGTGTGTGTGTGTGTGTGTGTGTGTGTGTGTGTGTGTGTGTGTGTGTGTGTGTGTGTGTGTGTGTGTGTGTGTGTGTGTGTGTGTGTAAGAGAGAGAGAGAGAGAGAGTAAATAAGTGTCAGTGACTTAACAATAAAGTTAGACTAAATAACAGGGTGAGAGAGTTAAGAAAGTGAGAAAGTGAGTGAATCAGCGTGTGAGAGCGTGAGTGAGAGCGAGAGGTTTTAGGGAGCAAGACACTGAGACGATCAATGAGAGAGAGAGAGAGAGAGAGAGAGAGAGAGAGGGGGGAGGGGGGGGAATGGAGGGAAAAGAAGGGAGAGGAGAGGAGAGAAGAGAGAAGCGGAAAAAGAAGAGAAGATAAATGACGGAAGAGACTAGAGTGGAAACGAAAGGAAAGGAGAGTATATGAGAGAGGAGGGAAGAGGAAAGAGAGGAGGAGCAAAGAAAAAAAACATTACAGAGAGAGAGAGAGAGAGAGAGAGAGAGAGAGAGAGAGAGAGAAATAACTGGACAGGGATCTGAGATGTACGAGCAATTAGAGAGAGAAGGAGGGAGGAAGGCAGATGAAGTGTGGAAGGAGGCAGAATAAGAGAGATAAAGGAGAGAAACAGAGGAGAGAGAGAGAGAGAAAAGAGAGTAAAGAGGGAGAGATGAGGGGGAAGGAAGGAGAGAAGGGGAGGGAGAGAAGGAGTTCAAAGTTCAAATAATTTATTTCCATAAAATATGGTTATTCTTACAAATCGGTATATAAAGTCACAGACAAAAATAGTCGTGTCATATTCGATACATGATAATATCAACTACAAATCACTTAAAATTAACTCCCTAAGTTTAAATTTAAAAACATGTAAGCTTCCGGGATTAGTGATATCAGTAGTGAAGCGATGTAGCGAGGAATGAACATGAAAAAAGGCAGAAAAGAAAATAACAGAGACAAATGGGGAGAGAAGGAAGGAAAAAGTTAAGGTGGGAATGGAAGCAAAGACATGGAAGGAAAATTAGTTACGAGGACGAGAAGGAAAGGAGGGAAGAAAGGAGATGAACCAATGAAACGAGAGAGAGAGAGAGAGAGAGAGAGAGAGAGAGAGAGAGAGAGCGGTTTATTACAGTGAGCGTGGTAATAAGTCTCGTGTGAAGAATGTATACTGTTTAAACTATGCAATATATTCAACTATGTATGTACTGTATGTATGTATGTACGAGTGTAGATATTCATGTGGGTTTGTGTGTACCCGTGTTAGGTATGTATCAACAAACGAAATATTTCCATGTATGTGAGCATGACTTTATGAATAGCGTGTAAGTATGATTAGTCAGATGTGTACACACAGGTATGTATACACTGTAGGTATGTGTATGCAGGTACTGTATATATGATTGTACGCATGTATGTATATAACAGCAAACAAGCAATCGCCCTCCCAATCACATACACACACACACACACACACACACATACACATGCACATAAATCACCCGTCACACACATGCACAAAGAAGCTCAACTGTCGACATTAACCTTCATTCAGAGTCCCACACACACACACACACACACACACAGACACACACACGTCTCCCGTCTCCTAGTGGATATTACTTCACACTGAATATTAAGTGTGGAATCAGAGGAAAAAAATATATGATAATCTAAGACGCTCTACATAAAATGGAAATAGCCTAAATGAGAGTGACTTGGAATGCTAAGCGACTGGACAAATAGCGATTACTATATACAGTACAAACAAACAGAAATTTCGTGTGTGTGTGTGTGTGTGTGTGTGTGTGTGTGTGTGTGTGTGTGTGTGTGTGTGTGTGTGTGTGTGTGTGTGTGTGTGTGTGTGTGTGTGTGCAGTTAATAGTAGTAGTAGTAGTAGTAGTAGTAATAGTAGTAGTCGTAGTAGTAGTAGCCAAAATGTCTCTTAATCTAAAAAAATCCCTTAGATTCCTTAGAACATAGCAATATATCAAACGTCATGTAGTGAGAGTCAACGTTTTCAAAACAACGATCTCCTCTCTATTTTACTCGCGCTGTCTCGACACGATTTTACTCAGCCCAGGAGACGCACTTCCAATCGAGATCATACACACCCTCCTCCTTAGCCCGTTCACCACGATCACGCTTTTTTTCTGTTTAATCTTGCCAGCTGTGATTACATTTTGCTTGTGCTAGATTTTCTCAAACCGGAGGTGTTAGATACAGCCTTCATCGACACCTTCAGTGCCAGAGGCCTTTCCTAAGATTGGATGGAATGATCTGTAAATAGCAATAAGTGGACAAAACTGAAAAAATTCGTCTCACGGAAGCAAGGGTAAAATATGAAATCCCTAACCCGGTGTCCATCAATCCACCAGATTCCACTGAAATCCCATCACAATCTTTTTTTAAATCTCTTGTATGCAAACAGACACGGGTGAATACATAGCCTTCGTCCGACTTCGCTGGTGGAGATAATAACAAATCCTCACACTGAAGGGGCAAAATCAAGATGACAGATTAAGCAGGCGTACCGTCGATACTGAATCATTATCGTTTGTTTTATGGCGTCTCCACTTATTCCCCGCTTTACTAGGTCAGTGCCTTCCTTGCCCTGCATATTAGTGTGCTCAGGGGGATCAGCCAAATATCCTCCTCCTTAACATCTTCCTCTTTACCATCTCCTCCTCTTCCTCCTCCATCTCTTCCTTTTATTCCCCCTCCTCCTCTTCCTCCTCTTTAACATCTTCTTCTCCATCTCTTCCTCTTCCTCTTCAATCTCTTCCTTTTATTCCTCCTCCTCCTCAACACCTTCCTCTTCCCCAGTCCTTCCCTCCTTCTTTATCTCTTCCTCTTCTTCCTCCATCTCATCCCTTTAATCCTCCTCCTTTTCCACCACTACTGTCAGTTACATAAACCCCAATATATATATATTCTCTCTAACTCTCTCTCTCTCTCACACACAGAGAGAGAGAGAGAGAGAGAGAGAGAGAGAGAGAGAGAGTGGGTGGGTGGGGTGACAAGTTCAGTATTCCAGAGTCACTCCTCAAACCCCAAACTGAATTTCCACCTTGCTGACTCTACAATAACTCTCTCTCTCTCTCTCTCTCTCTCTCTCTCTCCCCTAGAATAACCTGAAGTTTCTCATAAATTTCGCGTGACATCCTGCATTATTCTCCAGCATATGAAGTGTGCACCCGGTGGACTGCAGGCCTAGCTGCCGTTTCTCCTCTAGTCCGTCATCCTCTTTTGGGGCGATAGGGTGGAAGCTGATTAACTTTTTTCTACAGCCAAGGGACGGAGAGGAAGACGAACGTTTTTATAACCTATGAACGATTGTATAACTAGGGGATGGGGAGGGAGTTGACGAACGTTTGTACAACCAGGGCAGTTGATCCACCCGGTCACATCAGTGTCACTACATAAAGGCGCCGTCTCCAGCACTCTAGCATTAAAACGTGTCTCCGAGGTTGTGTAAAGCAGGAAGTAGTGGTGGCGGTGACGGTAAGATCTTCTCAGAATTCTTTTGTGTTGCAAGATGAAACGCAGAACAAAGCTTTCTCTCTGTCTGCCCTCAGGTAACAATGCACTCATTTGTTGCCTACTACAGGTACACACATTATGGAATGACATGCTTTTCCTTCCACTACACACACACAATGGCAAGCTTTTCCTTCCACTACACACACAATGGCAAGCTTTTCCTTCCACTACACACACAATGGCAAGCTTTTCCTTCCACTACACACACAATGGCAAGCTTTTCCTTCCACTACACACACAATGGCAAGCTTTTCCTTCCACTACACACACACTGGCAAGCTTTTCCTTCCACTACACACACAATGGCAAGCTTTTCCTTCCACTATACACACAATGGCAAGCTTTTCCTTCCACTACACACACAATGGCAAGCTTTTCCGTCCACTACACATATTATGGAATGACGTGTTTTTTCTCATCCTGTCACTAAGCAACGGAACGCAGGATAGCAAACGACCAAAATCTGTGTCAAGTCAATGTGAAGGAACTATCACTGGGCCTAATCTGACCGGTCTTGACCTCATGATCAACTTACCGTCCCATACCACTGTCTCCCTGCCTATCCGTTCCCTTCGCATCAACTCACCTGCAAAGGAAATTTATATTATTAATGTACCCTAATGAAATGCAACTCTGTACATTTATTCCTATATGTATATTTATCATTATGTACCGTATATAAATCTGCATACATAAATAAATAAATACATACATACATACACACATACGGTACATAAATACAGAGATATTTAGATAAGGTAGAGGTAGATAAATGTATGTTGATAAATAATGCATATGATACAAATATATCTACATATCTACCTACTTATCCATCTATTAATCTACATATCAATGCCTGTCAGTCTATTTATAACTACACAGTGTCTTTCACAAACTGGAAAAAAATATCACCTGTCATCATTAAAAATATGATATAAAAACAAGTCCTGAGACATGGGGGCGTCAGTGGCAAATGTCTCCAGCCTCGTCACTAAGAGATATATTTCCTAACCTGAATCAAGTCATCAGAATATAGCAGGAATAAAAACAATGACGTCATGATACAAGAATGACGTCACCACTACAAAATTACGTCATCCTATAAAATGACGTCATTGTACATCAATTACGTCATCCTACAAAAAAGGGTCACTAGAAACTATATATATGTGTGTATAATCATTTCACTATACGCGTTTTAGTCTAGCATGGAGAGAGAGAGAGAGAGAGAGAGAGGGGGGGGGATCACTGTGTATCTGCCAATATCTCTGCTTTGCCAATATGTCCTCCATTATGTCTGCCTGTTTAGCAATACGTATGTAATTCTCTCTCTCTCTCTCTCTCTCTCTCTCTCCCCCCTCTTCCCTTCCTATCCTTTTCTCACATTTTCTTTCCTCTTTTCGTTTTCTTCCTTCTTCCTTTCATTCTCTTCCTTCCTCTCTCTTTCCTTCCTTCTCACCCTCCTTCCCCTTTTTTCTTTTTCCTTTCTTTCTTCCTCTACCTCTGTGCCTCTCTTTCTTTCTCTCCCTCTATCCCTCCTCTCCCTCCCTCCCTCTCTTCCTCTCCCTCCCCCTCCTTCATTCCTATACATTCTCTCCCTACCTCTTCCTTTCTCTCTCCCTCCCTGCCACTCTCCTTCCCTCTCCTCTCCCTTTTTTCCTCAAACTCCCTCCCTCCCTCTCCTCTCCTCTATCTCTCCATCTAGGTACTTAGCTTTGTTTCCCTCTCAGTCTCACCCTGTCTCCCTATTACTCCCTCCTCCTCCTCCTCCTCCCTGAAACAAACACACACACACACACACACACACACACACACACACACACACACACACACACACCTTGGAACTGATGGATGGATGGATGGATGAATGGATGGACTGATTGACTGACGGATTGATGGACGGATGAATGAAAGAATGAATGAATGAGTGGATGAACAGATGGTGGATGAACAAATGGATGGACGGATGAATGAAAGAATGAATGGATGGATGGATGATCAGATGGATGGATGATCAGATGGATGGAAGGGCTGAGATGGATACACAGGAGCACATAGTGTAATTACAGACAAAAGAAGGCCTAGGCTATTGACCCATAAAGAGGTTATCTATTGAACATAAAACTATTTCTACTAAATATATATCTAACCTGTGCGAGAAAAGAACAGAGGAGAGGCAGAGAGGGAGGAGGGAGGGAGGGAGGGAAGTAGGAAGGGTGGGAGGGAATTAGGAAGGGAGGAAGGCAAGGACGGAGGGAGGAAGGCAAGAAGATAGGGATGGAGGGGGCCAGGAACGGATTAAGAGAGGGAGGAAGGGAGGGCGGGAGAAAGGGATGGAAGTAGGAAGGGAGGGCTGGAGAGAGAGAGAGAGCGAGGGAGGAAGGGAGGGAATGGAGGGAGGGATGGAAGGTAGGGAGGAGGGATGGAGAGAGGTAAGAGAAGCAGAGTTTGGTGGCTCCCCCATTGTTGTGCGGAGACAATGGCGGGGGGAAGGGAGACGGAAGGGAAGGGGGGGGCAGGGAGGTTCTTCAAGACGCTCTTTAACGTGTGCGAAGACGGCATGGAGGGAGGGAGGGAGGGAAGGTGCGAGGGAAGGAAGGAGGGACGGAGGAAGACAAAATAGGGAAAGACAAGGAATGGAGTGAGGGGAAGGAGGATGGAAGAGACAAAAATACGAAAGGTGTGAGTGAGAAAGAGAGAGAGAGAGAGAGAGAGAGAGAGAGAGAGAGAGAGTGGGGGGGGGGAGACAAGCATTGACAAGGGCAGGATTAAGGCTACAAAAATATCGGAGAACAGACAGACAGACAGACAGACAGGACGGAACGCTACGGGACAAGACGGGACGGAGGGAGGGATAGGGAGTGGTGTGTGTGTGTGTGTGTGTGTGTGTGTGTGTGTGTGTGTGTGTGTGTGTGTGTGTGTGTGTGTGTGTGTGTGTGTGTGTGAAAGGAAAACAGGAAGAAAAAGTAAGGACGAATGAAGGGAATGGATATACATAGGTAGGTGGGTAAGTAGGTAGGTAGGTAGGTAGGTAGGTAGGTAGTAGGGGGAGGGTCGCTGAGGGTAGGGGGAATCATATAGACAGGAAGGAACATGGAGAGGGAGGTAGGGAGACACATAGGTAAAGGGAGAGGAAGGAATGGGCAGAGGGAGGGAGGAAGGAGCAAAGAGGGGGGGAAATGTAGGGAGGAAGGGAGAGAGGGAGACAAATATAGTAGGCATGAAGGGTGAGGAAGGGAGATATAGGGTGCCATGGAAGGGAGGATAGATAGATAGATAGATAGATAGATAGACAATGAACAAATAGATAGATAGACAGATGAATAGATAGGTAGATAGACACACGGACGGACAAATAGATGGAGAGAAAGGGGGAAACGGGGAGAAGAAGAGGACCACTGAACGTCATGGTTGGTGTTAAAAATAATTGTATTCATTTTTCGCCAAATTAAAAACAGGCACTATATCAGACAGGAGAAAGAGAGAGAGAGAGAGAGAGTGTGTGTGTGTGTGTGTGTGTGTGTGTGTGTGTGTGTGTGTGTGTGTGTGTGTAACCACCTACCCCCCATTCATTCGTTTCCTCCTTCCTTTCCTTTCCTTCCCTTCCTTCTCTCTGTTCATCTCTCTCTCCATCTTTCCTTTCTCACTGTCTCTTTCCCTAACTCCTTTCCTCCTTCCTTCTCTCCTACCTTCTTTCCCTCCCTCCTTCGTTCTGCCTCTCTTTCCTGACACCAAATCTCTCTCTCTCTCTCTCTCTCTCTCTCTCTCTCTCTCTCTCTCTCTCTCTCTCTCTCTCTCTCTCTCTTCCTTCCACCCTCGACTATTTCCATCTCTCTTCCTTTCTTTCCTTCCTTCTTTTCTTACTTTCATACTTCTTCTTTCCTTCTTTCTTTCTTTCCTTCCTCCCTTCCCCCACTTTCCCTCCCCCCGTTCATTCACCTGTACAAGAAACTCGGTAAAAGTTTTCCATTGTCAGTGTCACTATTCTCACGCACACACGCGCACACACACACACACACACACACACACACACACACACACACACACACACACACACACTCACACACACATACGAGCCTAAATTAAATACCGTATACAAATAGAACTTAAAAGCCAACATGTACACTATGAAGTGGCAATTACACACAAACACACACAAACACACACACACACACACACACACACACACACACACACACACGGAAGCTGGATTCAAGGACACACACACACAAGTAACTTAAACTAAAGCATACATAAGTTAGCAACTGCTTAACCTAATTGACACACACGCACACTCCCAAGCTCCTACATACATGCATACGTAAAGGTACGTAGCGCACATACATACATACATACACACATACATATACATACAAAAATATATACACACATCATTAAACACACCACATACATACATACATACACGCACACCTACTTAAGTACTTGTATTCAGTAAGCAGATGTAAATTAGGATACGATACAACTATACATGAAAATTACACACACACACACACACACACACACACTTTGGCTAGATTTATAATACTTCACATGCACATAAGGATGATAGGTTTATATACGCTCTCTCTCTCTCTCTCTCTCTCTCTCTCTCTCTCTCTCTCTCTCTCTCTCTCTCTCTCACACACACACATTATCAATTAACCAACACTTCCGCTGCAACCAGGATTTAACAGCAACCTTTACAAACTACCACAACTACCAATATTACCACAATTACCAGCACTACCACAACTACCATCCCTGCTACCTCCTCCACAACTATAACCACCACAATTACCACAACCACCACAATTAACATGACCTCCACCAACATTACTGCTACCATCATCGTCGCCACTACCACCATCCCACAAGCCTCTACCACAACTGCAACTCTTTCCTGTCTACCAATATTACAATAACTACAACCACTGCTATAACTCCAATCAGATGATTACCACTACAACCACAACTACCATCGCTGCTGATATTACCATAATCCAAAAGCAACTCCACCTGGTACCAATACCACAACTACCACCAGCACTGATCCAATTACCACTACTACCACACCCATCACCAACATCATAAATACCACTACTGTTACGACTACCACCACTGCCACACCTACCACCACTACAAACAAAAAACCATTACCACAACAACCTGTCACAGCTACAGCTACCACCACAACTACCACATACCACAACCACCACAACTACCACCATCGTCACCTCTCGACACTGTGGTTGGTTTCTTCCGCCTTACTTTTACGAGAGAGAGAGAGAGAGAGAGAGAGAGAGAGAGAGAGAGAGATGGGGGGACTGAGGGAGGAAAAGTAGAGATGGGCAGGGAGACATACAGTAAATGAAAGAAGTGAGGTAAGAAATATGGAGGGAGGAAGGAAGGAAGGAAGGAAGGAAAGAGGTAAAACAAGAGGGAGAGAGAGAAAAAACAGAAGGGAGGGAAGAGAAAAGAGACAGGAAAGAGGGGAAAGAGGATATGAGGAGAAAGGGAAAGGGAGAGAAGGCAAAGAGAAAAAGTACAAGGGAGAGAAGGAGGGAGGGAGAGAGAAGGGAAATGACAGAGGAACAGAGAGATGAGAGGGAAAATACAAGAGGAAATGAAGGAAGAAAGTGAAAGACTTAGAATGAACTGGAGAACATGAAGGAAACGAGAGAGAGAGAGAGAGAGAGAGAGAGAGAGAGAGAGAGAGA
>NC_137040.1:302828-417828 GCF_032717465.1 Coenobita brevimanus
CATGTAAAACTCAAACACGCACATACTGTCGCCTACCCACTCAGTCACGTACGGTACTGTACACCCAATCAGCATACATACATACACACGCAAACATAAACATACATACATACATATATAAACATATACATGCATACATACATACATTCAGATAATCACATTCGCACTCTGACAACCACGGACAATCAGACAATCCCTCAAACTCACTCAAACAGTCCCTCAAGCAAACGCTTAATCATCACTCAAACAAAACTCAAAGCCTCAAGGACATGCAAACAATACTACATTCATGTAACCAATAATACACTCAAGCGCTCCAATTCAACAGGCATGCAGTCAATAATACACTCAAGCGCTCCAGTTCAAACAAGCACTCAATCAAGCACTTAAACATGCATTCATATGCTCACTCAATTACTCATTCACTCAAACATTCACTAACATACTTACACATTCAAACAAGCACATGGACAAAAAAGTCAGACAGACAGGAAGGTTAAACACACACACACACACACACACACACACACACACACACACACACACACACACACACACACACACACACACACACACACACCAACGTAAAGGCATTCACATCAACGTGTGGTACACCGTCAATAACACAATCTGGGAGAGAGAATCACAATCGCAAACACAGCCTACAGACAAGCAGACAGGCTGAGCTATGGACAGACACAGACACAGAAAGACATACTCGTAGACAGCCAGGCGGAAGGAAAATGAAACTCAAACTATAGACAGACAGACAGACAGACGGGAAAACAATCAGACAGGCAGACAATATGACTCAGAGTTGGCGAAGCAGAAGAGGGAGGAGGAGGAGGAGAAATATGACCCAGACTGGAAGAGAGACGATGATGGAGAGGAAAAAAACTAAGTTGGAGAGGATGGAGGGGGAGAAATATTAAGAGACAGGGTGAATGAAGAGCCAACTTGCTCTCTCTCTCTCTCTCTCTCTCTCTCTCTCTGCGAATATTAAGACTGGACCACGTATGAAAAACCGTAAGGTCTATTTTTATCTAGGCCAAATCACTTACACATGACCGCAAGATCTCTCTCTCTCTCTCTCTCTCTCTCTCTCTCTCTCTCTCTCTCTCTCTCTCTCTAAGTGAGTGAGGTCCCCAGGCGAGAGTGTCCAAAACAAAGGTGACCTGCCCGCCCATTACCAGATCCCCCCTCCTCCTCCTCCTCCTCTCTCTCTCTCTCTCTGTTTCCTCTTCTTCCCTTTTCTTCCCTCTACCACTTCTTCCTCCTCGTTACCAGTTCCTTCCCCTCTGTCTCGCCCCCTCTCAACCCCCCCCTCCCTTCGTACTATCCCTTCTCCTATACCCCCTATCCCTTTTTTTATCCAAAGTTTTTCTTTTAATTTCTATTTCCCCTTTTCTATTGCCTTCTGCTTTACTATCTCTCTCTCTCTCCCTCTCTCTCATTGATATCGACCTACATATCAAATCCTACATAACTTTCACAAACAGCAACTCCCTCTCCCTAATTCAAGTTTTCGTTGTCCTTTGTTCCAATTCTCTGCAGAATCTATAAAATATAAGTTCCCGCTAGGCCTATAAGAGGAGACATTATAGGAAGTCTCTCTCTCTCTCTCTCTCTCTCTCTCTCTCTCTCTCTCTCTCTCTCTCTCTCTCTCTCATTCAGGAGTTCAATGCAGTTTGGCCTGATTGTAATATTTCATCAGGGCAAAATGAGAGGATGGATGGATGGACAGATGGGATTAGGGCTGATGAATGAAGGCAGCCAGTGAATGAATGAACGAATGAGTTGAATGGATGAATAAGGGGATGGATGAATGGATGGATGGAGGGAGGGAATACACACACACACACACACACACACACACACACACACACACACACACACACACACACACACACACACCACCCTGGCATAACCGAACACAGATGCGTGAGTGAATGAGTGAGTGGGTATATGAATGAGGAAGTGAGTGAGCGAATGAGTTTATTTTAAAAAAATGGTGACTGATGTGAAGTGGTTGAAGTGCGGTAGGGCTGCATTTGGCACATCCCTAGAGGCGCACACCAATACCCATCTGCACCGAAAACCACACACCAACCCTCCTACCCACCAGGGACAGGCAGAGGGACGAGGGAAGGATGGGAGGGAGAAGAGGGAGAGAGCAGAGGGAGGTTGAGAGAGAGAAGAGCAGGGAGGTGGAGAGAAGGAGAGAGGGGAGAGGGGTAAGGAGACTTGAGAGGGTGGGGGGAGGTAAAAAAAAAAGAGAGGGGGGGGGGAATGTGATGAAGACAGAGGTGAGTAAAGGGACAGGGTGAAATGAGAGGACGAGGAGATGAGAAGGCAGACGGCATAGATGAAGGGAAGAAAGGGAGAAAGAGGGGAGAAGAAAAGAGCGGAAGATGAGGGGACGGGAGGGAGTTCGGAGGCAGGAAAGATGAAGAGGAGAGGAGGCAGAGGGGAGAAAAGAGAAAGAGAGGCAGTAACAGCAGCTGCAACGCCCGTCTCATGTGAATGCGAACCTAGTGGACCGCAGGAAACTAATGCTGCACTCCACCACCTTCCTTTCAGATGGTGGGAGAGTTACGGTATGGAACCTATGTACACCGGGTAGGTCTTCCGTCCGGGTGCATCGGCGCCACCACGGGATGGCGTCTCTTTCCAGCGCCGGGGGAGGGGGAAAGGTAAGGAAACGTAAGGAAAATAGGATAGGGATTGGGAGGGGGACGGACTGAACACGGGGTAAGGAAGAGGAGGCGGGTGGGATGTGAAGGGCAGTGGGAAGAAGGGGGATAAAGAGGGGGATGTGATACTTGACGGGAGGAGAGAAGGATGGAAAAAATTGAGGAAGGGGAAAGGAACGGGAGAGAAGGCAGGGGAGAGAGCGGCGAATGGGAGACAAGGCAAGGGGGAAGGCGAAGAGAGAAACATTAGAAGGGAGAAGAGGAGAGTGAGAGTGGAAGGGGAAGGGGGAGATATTGAAGAGGGGAGCGGGAGCGGGAGGGGGAGGGGGAGGGGGAGGAGGGAGAGAGAAAAAGCAATCTTGAAAATTATCCTGGCTCTTCGATACACTAACTTTTTTCCTCGCGCTCAACTTTCCTTCACACACACACACACACACACACACACACACACACACACACATGCGCTGTATATATTCTAACCCCTTCAGGCCCATGACGCTCTATTTTATTTTAAGCCCGCTACCTACACACGATTTTCATTTTAAAACATTTGGAAACGCACATGGAAGATTATATAAAGGGCCGAATACTTATTTCAAACCTCTCAGTAACATTTCTTTTGGGGGGGGGAAAGGTATACAGATCATGTGTATCTTACTGTGTGTGTGTGTGTGTGTGTGTGTGTGTGGACATAGCCTACACAAACGTGATGACGCTTGTTGGGTACCGTACACTTTCATTTACTTTCAACTACCAAAGGCACATAGACTAATATAGTATTCACCTATGTAACTATGTGCTGCTTACCACATACATACATACATACTGCACATATAAACACACACACACACACACATACATGCATACAAATGGATGTATGCCTTTATGCTACATACTGGTTGCAGACAAGATACATATGGATATTGTCTCTCTCTGTATGAATGTATATCACACACGCACACACACATACATGCATACAAATGGATGTATGCCTTTATGCTACATACTGGTTGCAGACAAGATACATATGGATATTGTCTCTCTCCGTATGAATGTATATCTCACACACACACACACACACACACACACACACACACACACACACACACACACACACACACACACACACACACACACCTGTCATTCCTCACGTCTGCATGTCTTTCCTAGAACAAGAACTGCCCGAAATACGGTACTGGTGGATTTTTACAGATACCATGCAAAGAGATTTGTGTGGCTTTGTGGGCTTTCATGGACGATGCTTAGGAGAATCTGGGGTAACTTTGTCCTTTATGTAGTGAAAATATTGACCGTCTTTTTTTTTTTTTTTTTTTTTGAGGTATAGGGTGGGTACACTGACCGGGAGTACAATTAGTATATTTTCCTTCACTTACCTACCTACCTAATTACCTATACAAGGTCATACGAGCCGGCAGAATTCCTTCCTCCATCATTACCTACATACCGATCTATTCTTCATCATTTACCTATCCACCTGCCTACATACCTACTGACTTGGGTATTATTAAATCTCAACCTACCTACCTTCGTACTTACCCTGCTGCCTACCTACCTACCCACCCTACTACCTACCTACTTACTTAGGCAACCTAACTGGATCATCATAAAATCTTGTAAATACCATCCTCAATTTGCCTATTTAACTACATAAAGCTTTTGTTCTTACTTAACGGCAATCCCAAATCCCTTGCAGCTCAGTTAATGAGACGGGTGGCTCGACTGACTAGTAACCAAGGAGGCGCGTTGCTACCTCACATCTACAGTTCAGTGAATAAACATATAACCATGACTTAGTATTCAAGGTGTGAGAATGGTCCAGTTCCGTCGAGAGAGAGCAGACTGATTATACCCAGGTACCGACGCGATCAAACCGGTAACAACGTCGATTAATTTTTCCTTTAGCCTACTCACCTTTAAATAACGCCTATGTCTTTGGCGCCACCCTCACGTCCACCTCGAGTCAAACAGCTCTCGATTCGCCTCTTGATTTTCCAGTTCTTGTCCTCACACGTGCAAAAAACACGAAAAAAAAAAAAAAAACATACAATCAAACAACACAGGGAGGGAAGCCCACTCACAGTACCCAGACAGAGGACCATAAGGCAGGCAGGCATGTCTCCTGTTGAGCTTGCCGTTAACAATTTAACCCGTTTAATTAAGCTTTATAAACTACACTACCATCTACTTTCTTATCTACCTACTCTTTTAATTTCACCCTCATTATAGTCTACCTCAAATCAGCATAGAAAAACTGAGGATTAGTTATTAAAAATGTACTTAATATTTATTAATAGTACATGAGTAACATATTTCACAACCCCTCTCGTCTCACCGCTACCCCCTCGCCATACCTACATAGGCAGATCTCGTAAAGTAATACTAGCTAATTACAATTCACAAGCGACCCATCCAGCGTTAATTACGATGGAAAATTACAGCTATTAATTCACTAGTACTTAAGATAATAATGAGAAAAGTGATGAGAATAGGCAGGAAATTAGTGAGGAAGATTTAACAAGGCTATATATATATATACCGGTATATATAACAGAAGCTTGCCCAAGCATCTCCTACCTGCATTCAGATTTAACGCACCCCTCCCTCAACCTGCCTCTCCCTTCCCCCTCCCCCATCCCCCACACCTCCCCGCCCCCTCGACACCCCGTCCTTCCCAACCTTCCTACCCTCCACCCGGGCCACTTTCGTGCAGCAACCACTCTTATGAACCTTGGGATTTAATTGTACAGTATATTTAAAGCATGTTTAAATGCCACGTGGTTGACAAGAATTAAATAGCCTAATCAAGGAAAGAACACCGTAAAGTGACTGAATGTGATGTTATTATTATATTTAGAATGGATTTCATATCCATATATTTTATTTTTAATCTGCTGCCACGCTACCCTCCACCTTCCTCTCACTCTCTATTCGCACCCCCTCCCTCCCTCTTCCTCCTCCTCCCTTCCACGACCTTCTTCAGCCTCTATTTCTCTCTCTCTCTCTCTCTCTCTCTCTCTCTCTCTCTCTCTCTCTCTCTCATCCCAGGCCCCAAAATGAACTAATTAGCGTTATTTACCAATCCCGCCTAATCCCATCAAAGAAAATTAGAAAAAAAAAAGTTTCCTCCGGTCATGGGGATTTACCCAGACAAAACTGTTCCCTTGAAATAACACGATTAAATCCATATTGTAAAAGAGAAAGAGAGAGAGAGAGAGAGAGAGAGAGAGAGAGAGAGGGGGGGGGGCAACAAGGCTGCAGCTCTGTGAGAAAATTTGAAGGCAGGAAAAAATCTATTCAGACTCTCTCTCTCTCTCTCTCTCTCTCTCTCTCTCTCTCTCTCTCTTTTCCATCGTTCTTCTCCTTCATTCTTCTTCTTTCCTCTCCCCTACTTATCCTCCTCGTTTTTCTTCTTTCCCTTAATCTTTCCTCTTCTTCCTCTATCCATTCTTCTTCCATCTCTTCCTCCTCCTCCTCCTCCTTCTCCTTCTCCTCCTCCTCCACCCATTCCTCTTCCATCTCCTCCTCCTCAACACACAGCAATAGGAGTGAGGTCTTTGCTGGACAGGATAAAAAACAGAGAGAGAGAGAGAGAGAGAGAGAGAGAAAGGGGGAGTTGCAGAAAGGCAGGAGTGAATGGAGGCTTTCAAATCTTTTCCTCAGTGATTTCCTTCCGTCCCTTTGCAAACCCGGAACATAAGAAAACAAAATAAAAAAGAAAACTCTCTCTCTCTCTCTCTCTCTCTCTCTCTCTCTCTCTCTAAGAAAGCCGAATAAAAATCACAAACCAAAAACCCCAAGATAAAATATAATCTATGTTGACTAAAGAAACTGGGCAAAGGATTTTTCACCCCTTACGACCTTCGTTGTTGTTGTTGTTGATGTTTTTGTTTTTGTTGTCCCAAGTTCATCTGGATGTGAACTCGGTGGACCAAACACAATCATCATCACACCATCCCTCAACACACACCACCACCACCACACATCATCATTATACCAACTCTCACCTAACCACCACAAACATCACACACCAACACCAACATACCAGCCCTCACCATTTACCATCAGCATCATCATTGACACCATCACACACCATCATCATCATCATCATATCTTCCCTCACCACACACCACCACACGTCATCACACACGAACACCACCACACTTCATCGCACATGAACACCACCACACTTCACCACACACTACCACACTTCAACCCACAACATCCCCACACCTTAGCACACACCAACACCACCACACTTCACCACAAACACATTAGTCCTCACCATAAACCATCACCACATTCCCACATCAAACCCTGACAATGTATGTGATTTCGCGTCCCTATTTTTCACCCCACCCATTACCCTGCGCACCCCCATCTCCCACGTCACCCCAAGGCTCCCCCATCACACCACTCCACCCTTAATAAGATAATCTATCTAGCTACATACCTGTCTATCTATTTTTCTATCTAGCTACCTTGTGTTAGTTATGTAACTCTATCTGTCTATCTATCTCTACTTACCTATCTATCTATATCTGTCTACCTATCTATCTATTTATCTATTTACCTCAATCTTTTCCATCCCATGGCGTATTTCCTATTGATTCTTGTTATCTTCAGACCTTTCTTAAGTTGAATAAATTTTGGTAGTGCACACACACACACACACACACACACACACACACACACACACACAGCAATCATACGGGGCATGCGGTTAGGCAGTGACAATGTTCATCACTGCCACATAACACCGCAAGGTTTTTACACCACACTGTTTGAGGCCCGTGATCCACATGAGTTTGGAATTAAACCAGGGGGGTAATTTGTGTGTGTGTGTGTGTGTGTGTGTGTGTGTGTGTGTGTGTGTGTGTGTGTGTGTGTGTGTGTGTGTGTGTGTGTGTGTGTGTGTTTACGTGTATTTTTGTAATTTCCTTGTGTTCATGTGGGGATAAGTAGGGGTGAGTGCAGATGTGTATTGACTTGTGTTAGTGTTTACGCCTGTGCTTTTGTTTGTTTGTGTGTATATGTGTTTTACAATATAAAATAAGGTACATTATTTCTATGCAAAAACCAGCTGTTAATGTCAGTAACACAGTCATGAATTTAGAATCTAGCCCAGCATACTGTATTAGTAATAGGATGAAAACAAAATCATTTACATTACTCTGCGCTGCCCTCACCCACACACATACTGTAGTGTATATTCATGTGTTTAGCCTATATACTGGGCCTATACAGACAGATATTGCAGTTAGACAGACTGACATAGGCTATAGATATAAACATATATAAAGAGGGATAGAGAGATATTAATAGGGATAAGTTAAACAGACACGATTAGATACGTTAGAATATAAACAAAGGGCTAGACAGCTAGAATTTTCTCTGTCATCCTCGGTCTCCCTCGCCCCTTCCACATCAGCTGCATAGTCATACAGTCTCCTAGTTAGTCATTCTCCATTCTCTCCACATGGCCAAATGCAAAATCAAAATATGAAAAACAAAGCTAATATACTGCCTCTTTAATATACTTCCTACATTCTGAACACTTAAAAATACCATAACCTTGAGATTATTTCCCCTTGGTTTATACAAATATTTTTAAATCGAGAAAAAAACAAATCTCAAGCTTATCTGCCTAACCTATTAAACCGTACTAAGACAACAATGCAATAACAACAGCAATATCAATATCATCCCCTGCAGCAATAACAATAGGCTAATAATAATTGTAACAATAATAATATTACTGTCATCACCGGCAAGCACTACCGGTAATAATAATAATAACAACAATAATAATAATAATATATAATAAAAATAAAATTCCTAAAACAAACGGTAAGTTACTAATATTTAGCATTAGTTAATTATATTCACAACAGTTCAGCCGATGAGTTAAAATGAAGAACTATTACTGAGTTATCAGGCAACAGGTATAATTAGGGGGTGGATTTGTACCTGGCTGGTGTAGAGAAGTCTAAGACAATAACTAGGTGATGAGGGGAGGATTGTATTTGAGTAAGTTTGGATGGTATAGACAGCAGCTTTGTAGCACCGAGGTGTGTGGCTAGAGTACACCTGGTACAGACAGAGCCTGGCTGGTATACACAGGGTAGTGTACTGGAGTGTGTGTTTAGTATCCATAAAGTATCTGGCTGGTAGAGACAGTATATGACTTATGACCTAAAGTTTGTATATTGTCTGGGTGATGTATGGGAAAGTAGCTTGATTAAGAACTGGTATAGGCAGTGTTTGGCTGGCATAAGTTCTCTGGCTGGTATACACGGTACCCAGTTGGTATAATAGCTTTCAGACTGAACTCAGCAGTATACAGGCTGGCAAAAACAGTACTTGACTGGTGTAAGAACACAGACAGTACTTGAATGGTATACGAGGCTGGCCTAGACAGTTCCTGACTGGTATATGCAATATCTGGGAGGTATATGGGCTGACATACAGAGTACCTGACTTGCATGAGGATAACATAAACATCACCCAAAAGACATAAGGCTGGTATCACCACTGACTGATATAGGTTGTGCTGGTACAAGCAGTGCATGGCTGGTTTATACAGCATCTGGCTGGTATATCGGTGGTATAAAACTGTGAATGGTGTGGACAGTACCTGTGTGGTGTAAGGATGTGTGGCCAGGTCCACGGCGTCCTGTGCTAGTCTTTCCTTCAGTAGACCTGATAGCTGCGTGTGGGGCAACCTCACCAGCTCGGCCCTGCCAGCCTCGTAGGCGTCCAGGTACCTGGCAGGGGTGGTGGAGGAAGGCAGGGGCAGCGGCAGGGGAGCAGGGGCCTCGCCAGGGGTGGAGGCGGTTGAGCCAGAACCACGGGAGGAGCGGGAGGAGCGGCCCCGTGACCCACTGGAGTTGCGGAGTGTGGTGTGCTCCCTGGCTGCCAATTGCGCCTCCTCCACCGTAAAATACACAGAGGCCGCCCCTTCCTCCCTCAGGAGCATCACGGCGTTGAGAAGGGCTGTCCGGTCACCTGGGTTTACCACACCGATGGCGTCCAGATCAGGGGCACCGATCTGTTTGCATATCTCCAGATCATCGTAGCCGTTGTCGATGAAGGAATCGGCGTACTGCTCCATTTGGAGGGACCTGAGCCACTCCTCTACTATGGTCTCCTCCATCTCCATCACTGACCCACACACCCACTATCACACTTCACTCATTTCATTAAGCGGGCCACGGAGGTGTTGGCATGCGCCTGACCCATGCACCACTTGACACTTGACTGTTTACACCGCGGGATGCTGCTCTTCGCCCGACCTTCCTCCAGCTACCAATAGATGGCTCTCAGAACAAACAAATGACTCGCGCCGCCTATACCCATCACTTATAATCCCCATGATTTCCACACTATGCCTTTCTCGACTATTCATCTTACTTAACTTAAATTCCGCTTTTTTTTTGTACAGGTGTGGTGTATAGTGAGGCTGCAAGTAAACTATAACCAACAATAAACTTTCGCCGCCCATATCCTTCCCACACACCTTTAAATTTCGATCAAATGTCATTCTCCACTATTTATTACCTAAGTTTACTTTACTTGGCTTCAGCTGCATACTTTGTATGAGCTACGTATAGTGAGGTTACATATATGATATTACATCAAGAAATTACTCGCAGTGTCACTATATCCATCCCCCATTCCCCCAAATTTAGATGTTGTCCCGTAATGTACGTGATATACTCTCTCGCATATCGTTTATATCTCTCTTAATTTTTAATTAGTTTATGTTGGTGATATACAAAATGGTATTAATGTGAAATATGGAGAATAAAACGGTAAAGAAATGTTATGAGGCTTTGTAGTTTCTACTGCTTTAAATACAGCTGTAACTACTGAGTTTCCGTCATTTATTCAAGATGCTTGTGCATGTGTTGAGTATAGCGACACAGCAAATGCTATATAATCGCCAACAGGGCAACAATGGAAGATGCTCGATTTTCCCTTTTCTCTCAATATAATTATCGACATCTGAATTGAAATATTTATTGTTGTATAGATATTCATTGTAAGTTTGTGATTTCATTACAGTAAGGACATAGCCTATTAGTTACACCAAAATAAATGATCTACAGGCTCGTATGATGAAACTGTGAGAATGTGAGACGAATAGACAATTAATATATTATAGTCAGATATACGAGGCTGCACGGAAATCACCTACGTCGACTGCGTCACGTCTTGAAAAACGGTGAGGAAATTGTCGTGAATAAATGAAGGGTCGGAATGATTATTTGATTATGTCCATCCAGTCGTATGATTAAAATTATTTCTCTTTAAGAACATAAATAAGTTTTTATAAATCCATATCCATATGACGAAATATATCCCACAAATATCATCATCCTGTAGTCCCTGGTCATTGCCACATCCTGCTTCACCGTAAATAAAACCGTCTCGCATAACCGTTAATATACGTGTAGCAGAAAATCAAAGCAAACATTAAGACAAAGTAGCTCAAAACAATTCAGATAATTAATATACTAATACATATGATGAGTATTTCTGTATAATGAAGGGAATTACGTAAGCTATCACTCCGGTAATACAAAAAGCAAGCCGTTATCTGCAGGGGACAGGGAACGTCAGGGAGAACACGCTGTATTATTTTTAGTTCACATTACAGTATTTATCCTCATAATTCAAGATGACGAATGAAAACAAGGAAAAGTAAGTGATTTGGTTCTGTTAACCCGTTTTGAGAGTAGGGGGTGCACTGTTATAGAAATTGGCCAGTGTACCGTAGAGGCAGTTCAAAAACCAGATGCCCTCTTCATAAATACACAATAAGAATACTATGATCGTTTATTGGAGGCAGGCGTAATCCAGAAAGCCATGTCTTTTAATCGTAATTGTGGCATTCTATGAAACCAATTAATCCTCATCCCTAACCCCATTAGCCTATCCTTCAGTATATAATTTAGACAATCCCACACATTCTGTTGGTTACTTTGGTGAAACTGCAGGACAGTTCCCATACATGAAGTTTACAGTTATATTTTTTTCTCAAACTGTAACATAATTATCACTGTGACCACTTTACGTCAAGTGGGGTTGGTGGAGGATTAGTGCCCCTCCCTGTAAAACAATTAACTCTAAGCCCTTGGCCACCCCGTCTGGGATACATGGCGTCTGGCAATGAATGAATGAAAGAACCACTTTAAAATGTGTGAAAATGTGCACTGTTGAAGTTAACAATAAAACCAGCTTTACGTGCAAACCGTGGTAAGCGGCCACCTGCCATGTAGGACTTTTAGGTTGATTTGGCTCCAAAGTAAGTCCGTTATGAACCACTCCTTCCTGCTAATCAAACCAAGTATGACCTGACCTAACCTAACACAGTACAACCTGATCTACCTCAACCAACTCTAACTTTAGGCTATTTAACCTAAACTAGCAAGCCTCAGCAGTTTGGGGACGAATGAGTTTCAGGTCTGAATCGAGCCATTGCCCTCTGTAGGACACCACCACTGACATAAAAAAACCTGAATTCATACTCAACATGTTATTTTTGCAGAATTTGAGTGTCATGAATGGATTATACAAAACAATATTTAGTAATGAATTATATTTCTGTAGACTGTGGATGTAAATGAATTTACAATTATAAATTATAATCCATCCATCCATCTATCATCCAATCCTACATTGCCCCATGAGGAGGGTAGGGGCCTGGGGCAGTTGGTCCCGACATTTAAGATGAGAGTGACCAACCTCACTCATCCCTGAGTGGCATTACATGAGCAATCAACCCCAACCATCCCTTGGATATAAACCTACACCGGCTCAATCCGATTGGAACACAATAATTACCCACTAAACCACCAGGCGCCAAAATTTGGTTATATGGTTACCACCCAGTGTAGGAAATGGTTTCCTGGTGTACAGGAAACTTTTGGCTTGTCATTCAGTGTAGAGTCACCCACAGGCAGAAAGAAGAGGAAAGAATGAAGGAAAGAAAGACAGAAGAGGGAGTGTAAAGTTACCCGTAGGCAGAAGGACAAGGAAAGAGTGAAGGAAAGGAAGACAGAAGAGGATGGAAAGAAAGAATGATGGAGGAGAGGAAAGGGCAGACACCCGACAGCAGCACTACATCGAGTGAGTGGGTAGTGAGCACCACCACCTACTATATAATTTTCATTTGTTACTGGAAGCACTCCTGCTGTTTGTCTGTTACATTTTGTCAGTGGGGATGTGATGGGTAGGGTTGTACAGCGTAAATACTTACAGATACTTACAGAAGTCCTTCTGGAAGAGGCTTAGTGAGCCTGGGACTCCAGATCGTGAACCACAACACTTTTAGTAGCAATGATGGTTTTAGTTATAGAACTGATCTTGATTTTTCCAATATTTATCCAAATTCCTTTCAAAAATTTCAACTGAATCCAAGTCTATCACCCATTCAGGCAACCTATTCCAGTTATCAATTACTCTACACAGGAAAGAATATTTCCTTATATTCAGTCTTGTCCTGGGTTTGAATATCTTCAGAGTTGCCCCACATTGTATAAGAGGATCATGTAAGGTTTCTCTTGTGTTTATAGTAAAGCCTCTGTTGAT
This sequence comes from Coenobita brevimanus, assembly GCF_032717465.1. Taxonomy (NCBI): domain Eukaryota; kingdom Metazoa; phylum Arthropoda; class Malacostraca; order Decapoda; family Coenobitidae; genus Coenobita; species Coenobita brevimanus. Next base: position 316,136 of record NC_137040.1, read on the forward strand.
ACCCACACTCTGTAATTTATTGGTGGGAAATGAGTTAGTGTTGATGGTAAAACTGTATTAGTTATTACCGTATGTGTTTATTTATTTTTCCAACAGCACTGGTGATGGCATGAGTAAGAATGCCCTGAAGAAGGCTCAGAAGGCAGCTGAGAAGGCAGCCAAGAAAGCAGAACACAAGGCACAACAGAATGCTGGAGCAGTAAGTGTTGACATTATTATTTATACAGGCAGTCCTCATTATAATGCCTGTTGGTGGTATAATGATTAGATTGCTCCAGTCAGAATGACAGTTTTGCATAGGCTACTCCGGAAGTTGACTGGTCACTCACTTGAATATCTGGAGCAAGTACCGGTAACGTAGCCAAGTCCTGATCAAGAGGAAGAAACAGCTACCAGGTAAAGCTGTAAAGTACAGTAAATGAAACCAACATTCCTCGATACTACGTGCTAGAACTATCTATCTATTGCCAGACGTTTTAATCCTGTAAGGGGTGGCCACAAACACCTCGCCTCCGTGTCATCATTTCACTGCCCTGCTCCCAGCTCACACACCCCCCTCTCTCATATACCTCTCCACTTCATCCCTTCATCTCATCCTTGGCCTCCCCCTCCCTCTCCCTCCCTCCACCTCACTCACATACACTCTCCTCATCAGTCTCTAGCTCTCCATCTCTCCACATGGCCAAACCACCTTAGTGTGTTTCTCCTTACGCTTCCTATCACATCCACATCAACACCACAACGCTCCTTCACTTCCTCATTTGTCAGTCTGTCTCTCCATGTGACTCCACATGCTCCTCGCAGATAACTCATTTCCACTGCTCTCACTCTTGACTTCTGTCCCTCCAACAATGTCTAGGCTTCACTTCCATACATTAGAGTTGGTATCACAGTACTGTCATACAGTGACTTTTTCACTTCCATGCTCACTTCCCTGTTTCTTATCACTGTTTTCAAGGAACCAACAACCTTTCTTCCTTGTTGTACCCTTTCAAGCACTTCACCCTCTAAACTTCCATCCCTACTTATCACACTACCCAAGTACTTAAATGCACTTACATTTTCCATTTCCTCCTCATCCACCCTCACTGTACGGTCACTGACTTCATTTCTCTTGAAGACCATAACTTTACTCTTCCCTACATTCACTTTTAGATACCCTTTCTTACATACTCTCACAAACTCATCCACCAAGTCTTGCAGCTCCCCTTCGTCTTCACTTAACTACACAATATCAACTGCAAATAACAGTACAGGGAGTTTCCAAACACTGCCCTCTCTCATTAGGCCTGCTCCAACATCCACTGCCCTACCTTGAATCTCTTTTATAACCCTATCTATATACAGATTGAAACACCATGGAGACATGACACATCCCTGTTTCAGTCCAACCTTCAAATATAAAAGTTCACTCACTTCACTATCCACACGCACTGCAGCCTTGCACCCTCATACATACTGTTCATGACATTCGACGACTTCCCGTTTACGTCATATATTTTTAATACAGTACATCCCCCTAGTACACTCCTATGTGGGCGGCAAACGTGCTCACGTACTAGAAATACCACTAAGTGGTGGTCAGAAAGTCCACTCCCCCAACCTCTATATGTTCTTGTATCCATTACACACCTTCTCTTGCTAGAACTGCATTTTGAAAGAAAAAAAAAAAAAATGTTTTTTTCCCTTCATACAATTCTCTCCAACAAGGAGAGTATGTTTTCATCCCTGCTTATTTGTTAGCAGGATTACTCAAAATCAAAAGCTTTGGACCAAATTTGGTGGGTAGATAGCCCATGTCCCAGGGAACAGTTGATTAACTTTTGGGACTGATCCAGATCATATTACAGAGTCTGAATCTGGAAAAAGTTTTTTGTGAAACCATAATGAATGATGAGAAAACCTAACGTGGTCTGCAAATTACGTTGCCCACGTCAGAGAGATGCGCTCCACCAAGTGCCCCTCCGGTTACTGATGTTTTGGCATTCATTTCGGGTAAGCAATAAAATTACGTTAGGCAGTGTTCAGTATTAAGTAACCCCACAGTTCTTCTGTAGTTTGTGTTATCTTATATATTTTTGCAGGTGCTGGAGAGGGATGCCTTCACTTGGTGACACTGACATAACCAGCTCAGTTTGATGTCTCTCGGCTCCCTCCCTATCTCTTGAAAGGAGGATGATGGGCAGCTTAGGCATACAGACCACCATGTTTGCACCCAAATGAGCCTGGGGCTACAATAACAGCAGAATTTTCCTTTTCATATGACAGGGTGCAGGTGGGAATGAGGGTAAGGAGGATGACTGTGCTGAGGGACTGTATGGTAACTTGGCCATGAACCGCAGTGAAAAGCGGCAGCCGGTCACCCACACTGAAATTAGGGACCTTGGCCTCAACAATGCCAACCAGATGGTCACTGTGCAGGCACGTCTTCACACCAGCCGAGGGAAGGGTAAGGGACAGTTACTCCCACCATTTCAGTGACATACCTTGTACCATATCTTTATTATCAGTGAATAGGCAGACTGCCAGAGATCGAGCAGCATGGAGAGCTCCCATTAGGTGACCAAAGCTGATGCATGCAACTGTGTTGGAGCCTTTATTAACAATAAAGAAAATCACAAGCAGTTGTACATACCCTAGGATAGACTTTTTAAACTGGAGAGGTTAGAAATAAACTACATAAATCCCTTGTGTAACCCCTTAAGCCCAGTGACACATTAGGATACATTTGTCACACAGAAGCCACATATATTCTCATTTACCCATTCAATACTGGTGATATTTCATAAGTTGAACAAAATCCTCTGGTAGTTGCAGGAAAAAATTCTAAAAGGCAGGTAACCATATTCTTATTAAAACTGAGAGAACCAAAGTGTGGATAAGTGGCAGTTTTTTATAATTTCTGAAATGTGATAATGATTGGACATGTTTGACTTCTCAGTATTGTTGCTGACTGCACCCTGTAATGTTGGATGCAGACTTATCACATTTACAGTTACAGGTGTTTTGTAAATGGCCAACAGTAAATATTAAGGGCTTGTCAGCACCTTCACACTCAGTTGATGGTGACATGATAGTAACATATTTATTTTGTCTGCAGGCAAGCAAGCATTTTTCGTGCTGCGCAGTCAAGCCCACACAGTGCAGTGTGTGGTGGCAGTGGGAGAGAAGGTGTCCAGACAGATGGTTAAATTCATCTGTAACATCACCAAGGAGAGCATTGTTGATGTGGAGGGCAAGGTGAGAAACATTAGTTATATGAGGAGAGTACAGTAATACCTCCATGCTGGATGATGATGTGATGATGATGATGATAATTTGCTCTGTTTCTAGGTGATGGCCACAGACCAGAAGGTGGAGTCATGCAGCGTCCAGGATGTTGAGATCCATGCCACTAAAGTCTACACGGTCTCGGCTGCCCTCCCCAGACTTCCCCTACAGGTGAGATTCCAGTCCCTCTCCATTCACTGTAACATCACACTGGGAGTTACCTTCTCTCTCAGTAACCATCACTTTACTCTTTTCTACATTTACTCTGAAGGCACGACACTCACAGACATCAGCAAAGCTCTGCACTAGTCAATGAAGTTCTTGTCCTGTATTTGCAGGTGGTACGGCATCATCAGCTAATAACAAATTTGAGATATTCTATCCATCACCATTCATTACCGACACCATCCCCCTTTCTATTATTCGTGTTTTTACTTCTCTTATCATCCCATCCAAATATATATTGAACAACCATGGGGACATCACACAACCTTGTCGCACACCCACACCAATCGTGAACCATTCACTTAGATGCCCATTAACCCTTGCACATGCTTCACTACCATCATAAAAAGTCTTGACAGCACCTAGCAGCTTACCATCTGCACTATATATGCACAAAACTTTCCACAGTCCTCGTCTGTCTGCTTTGTCCTATGCTTTTTCCGGATCCATGAATGCCATAAATGCCTTATGGTCCTTCTCACAAGCCTTCTTCACTGTCTGTCTCACTGCAAATATTTGATCCACACATCCTTTGCCACTCCTAAAGCCACCCTGTTCATCACTCACTAGGACTTCTGATATCTCTCTTACTTTATCTGTAATAATTCTTCCATATACCTTCCCCACCACACGCAATAAACTTATGCCACGATAATTCTTGCATTCATTTCGCTCACCTTTATTTTTGTAGAGAGGTACAGTCACAGCCTTTTTCCACTCTGCTGGCAGTTTCACTCATCCATGTCTTCTTACATATCTCCAACAAGCACTTCATTCCACTCTCTCCACTACACTCAGTCATCCCTGCATAAACCTCATCAGCCCCAGCTTCTTTCCCATTTTTCAGCCACTTCACAGCAGTCTTCAACTGTGTGAGTGTCACATCTCCTGGCACTGCATTGTTTCTCTGCACACCCCCAAAACCAATCGTGTTTACAGCTGCTCTGCTCTCTATATTCCTATTCATCAGGCGTTCAAAATATTCCTTCCATTTGGTCCTTACTTCATCCCCATGGGTTAATAATCTACCACCTACATCCTTCACACCATCACATTTCTTTCCATTTTCACTTCAACATTTCCACACCTCTTTCCAGAATAACTTCCCAGTTTCAGAGTAGTATGCATTTATTTTTCTTCCTGGGTCATCATTTACCTTCTTCTTTTTCCTCTTCACTAGTTTCTTTGCGTGCTTCTTGTTCTCAGTATATTCAGTTATCATTTCATTTGAACCCCTGTCCTATAACACTCTAGCCACGTCTTTCTCTTTTCCTCCACTGCTCTCCTAACCTCATCATCCCACCATGCCATACCTTTCTTCTTTGTTGTTACTCTTGCCACACCACACACCACTTTAAAATTTTGATTAAGCAAACCTTATATTCATTCCACAGGCTGTCTAGATCCATTTCATTCCTATTCACGGAGTCTAACTCCTAAATATATACCTACAATAGTAAAATAGTAATAAAGTGATGAAGGTAGCTGTGAGGCACAATGATTCCATTTCTGTCAAAGCTTTATACAGCATATCAAAAATGTTTTGGTTATTATCAGCACATAGGGGTTGTATTACATGAAACAGTTTTGAGATGCTAAGGCTTAAACAACAGGTCACTTACCATTGCACTGTGTACAGCATAGCCATTGTCTGTAATAAAATTTTAATATGCCTATAACTAGTGTACTGGTACTTGCCTATTTGTGATTATAATACTTTCTTTTCTGTTTAATAGATTGAAGATGCTATGAGGGGAGAGACTGATGACCCTGAAGGACTGCACATTAAGGTGAACCAAGACACCCGACTTGACAACCGTATCCTGGATCTCCGCACGCCCGCCAACCAGGCAATCTTCAGGCTGGAGGCGGGCGTTTGCCATTTGTTTCGAGAGTCACTCAGGGCACGTGGGTTTACGGAGATAATGTGTCCCAAATTGATCTCCGCTGCATCTGAAGGTGGTGCTAATGTTTTTGGCATGAAGTACTTTGAAAAGGAAGCCTTTCTGGCCCAGAGTCCTCAGCTGTATAAACAAATGGCCATTGCAGCAGACTTTGGAAAGGTGTTCTCAATAGGACCAGTATTTCGTGCTGAGAATTCAAACACACACCGCCACCTTACAGAGTTTGTAGGCCTTGATTTAGAGATGGCGTTCACACATCACTACCATGAGGCCATGTTGGTCATAGGAGACATGTTTACTGATATCTTCCGTGGCCTGCGGGACCACTATGCTTCTGAAGTGGCCACAGTTGGTATTCAGTACCCAGCTGAGCCCTTCAAATTCCTGGACCCACCTCTGGTGCTGGAGTACAGGGAGGGTGTGGCAATGCTGAAGGAGGCTGGGGTGGAGATGGATGAGACAGAAGATCTTAGTACGCCCAATGAGAAACTGCTGGGCCAGCTGGTGCAAGCCAAATATGACACGGATTTCTATATTCTTGACAAATATCCATTGGCTGTACGTCCTTTCTACACCATGCCAGACCCCCATGATCCTACATGGAGCAACTCCTATGATATGTTTATGCGTGGGGAAGAGATTCTCTCTGGAGCACAGAGGATTCACGATGCAGATTTCCTCTCTGAACGCGCCCGAGCACATGGAATTCCTCTGGACACAATTCAGTCATATATTGATTCTTTCAAGTATGGCTGCCCACCCCATGCTGGAGGTGGAATTGGCTTGGAACGAGTCACCATGCTTTATCTTGGACTTGACAACATCCGTAAGACCTCCATGTTCCCCAGAGACCCAAAGAGACTCACGCCATGAAGAGATAAGCGCTTTGTCAACACTTCACTCCATCCTAGTTCCCCAGATTTGGTATTCTTAATAAACTTTTACTGATGTCATTTAATCATAATTTAAAATCTTTCCCTCATCCTGTACTTGTCCTGTTGCCAAGCTGTTGTTTCTTTTTTCTTTTTATTTATTTATTTTTTTTAAGCTTATACTTAGAGTAAGGTGCTCCAAAACATAAAAGTATTCAGTGTTTGATATGTTAGACATACACAGTATTCTTAACATTAATATATCATTGAGCAAAGAAAAGCATGGAAATTTGCCATTCCAACCTCCTGTAGGATAAGTTCACAGGAAAAAGGAAGGTGTTATTAAGATGCATCAACTGCGTGACAGAATATCACCCTCATCGTATTGTCCAGTACGAGAACAGTCCTGCATTCGAGGTCCTATTCTCTGTTCTCTTAAACTGGGCAAAATTTACTATCATTTTATCTCGAATGCTAAACTGTAACAAGGGCTTAATACTAGAATATGATGTTAGCCTTGACGAAGTGCTGTGGAGAGCATGTAGAGCCACAATATTATTCTCTTTTGCCTTTGAGCCAAAGGAAATAGCTGCAAAAGGACAAAAAGCTCGAATGAGTTTAAGTGAACCAACACTAGTACAGGTACAGTATAAGCCTGATCTTACAACATGGTACATTACTTAAACGCAGAAATTCTAAACATTAATAATGGCTCTTAAACAGTGATAGATTCATAATGAACTGTACTTTCACAATTGTGATTGGCAAGTGATAGACAAAGATTTGTTTGTGCATATAGTGTATCAGAATAGCATATATAATTTATGATCCTGCTACCATAGACGTATGGGGTGGTATCAAGGCTTCTGGGTTGATGAAACTTTTTTCTTTTTAGCATGCTGTGGGTTTTTGTGGGGCAGTTTTTGTATGATATTGAAAGTTATATCATTACCAGTACATTGCAGAAAATATGTTTTCAAGTTAATGGTTTTGTTTTTCTTGTAATTTTTTCAAGTTTTTATATGCTGATCGAGGAAGAAAACTTTAACCATTAAATAATGTACATAGTGTTTGAAGAATAACTTTACTTATTACATTTATTTCTTGATTATCCTGAGAACAATAAAGAAGCTTGTTGTTAATACTGACTATATCATGTATTATATATCATGTATTATATTCCAAATGAGGGTAGAATCAAGAAACTGATATGAAAAGTATTGCGCCGCTGCAACAAACTACATAATGATGGAATGAGTAATAAATAAATATACACAGAAATATAGAAGCCTTGGAGCATAGCACAACTGGAAAGAGAAAAGAATATAATTGAAAAAGTTATGAAGTGTTAGCAGGCAGTGCCAGGCTCAAAAATTATTGGGTTGGGGTTTGGCAAGAATGGCACAGGTCATATTATGAGATGAAAACAAACTGAAAAAGCTTACCTATAACCTCTAAAGCCCTGGGACATTTAACCAACACTGGAGAATTACATCTGATTTAACCTGAATAAAACAGAAAAAATATCTGAGATGGATTGGTCAAGATGTCAATGATCAACACATGGTGGTTGCCCATGACAGACCTTAGAAGACTTACTAACCCTTCAGTATGATGACTTACTACACTGGCTGCTGCACTTGGCACCAAGTCCCTTGTACTGAAGGGATTAATAATGTACTGGTCTAGCATGGAATATGTATGGTGAGTTGGCACAGGCCCTGCAAATTTAAAGTGCACTAGGGGAAGGTTTACTTTGTTTAGGCAGTATTCTTGGTATCACCTTTTACATTGTATATTATTTAATATCATAATACAGGTACTGACATGTCTGGATCAGTAACAAAAAAGATACTGAAATGTAATATGTAGAATAAACAGCTCAGGTAGAAGTGTAACAAAATCTCTTAAGCCACTCAAAGCAAGGTGTTATAAAATCTCCAGTGTCACTTGTACAGTATTATGACCCTGGAGTGTAAGAAGACTGAGATCAGTATTACAATGGTGATAAATGTGGTATAATTTAGAAGGAATTGACAGAAAGCTGGTATGCTTGGCATGGGTGCTGGAGCTCAAACTGCCGGAACTCGAGTGCACACTTGTTCCTTTCCTCCAGGTATCCCACCTCATGGTACAATCGAGCCTGCAATAATAATAAATAATAATCACCATCATTATCATCTGGACCTCCTTTCTCACCCTAGGACTGGGTGATAATAATAATAATAATAATAATACAGGTATACTGTATCTCGATATACGATACCCCTAGATGCGTTACCCCAGCTTGGCCATGGGGGTAGAAATACCACCATACCCCGCCTAATGATGGCCAAACCCCAGTTTAACGATGGGTTTTTATTTTTTTTTACCAATTTTGATGATATTTTAGACTAAACGTGTGTGTTTAGGTTGATTTTAAAACTGTTTTTAGACTTCGATTAATGTGTTTCAGTCACAGATGGAGTGAACATTCTCATTTTGGGGTACAGTTTACCAAGTCTGATTTTTTCCAGACTTATACTTGACAATTTTCAGATTTTAACTGTTGGTTTCAGTGAGCTACTTACAGGTTTTAGGCTTAGGTTAGCTGCTACTACAGCTGTTAGGCCATGTAGATTGGCTTCAAACTTGTTTTTGGACTCATTTGGGTGGGTTTAGGACTTGGTTGGGGGGGGGGGGAACCCAAGGCTCAAAAATGCATCCCTGTACTTTACATGTTAAATCTACCATGAGATACGATGCCCTGCCTAACGATGGCTTTTCACTTAACCAATTGCATCCTTAAACCATGGTATACCTGTAATAATATACACACAAATATATTCAGTTTATTACAGTGCCTGTGAAATACTTTACATGTATCTATACACAAATGACAAGGAAATTGGTTGCTACCATGCACAAATTTACAAACTCACGCGGAAGTAAATTACAACTTGAGTCATACTAACCTTCAAGTAGATTGTCTCACGAACCCTATGGAACGCCCGCACCTTCATGAAGAGCTGCTTCACAAGATCCAAGCCCACTGCTACCTCCAGTATCTTCCCAGCTCGTTCCTTACCTTTAGCCTGGCTCACCTACAAGGTATGGTAACAAGTAAACCATAAATACACATACAGAACTTGCAGTAGCAAGTTATATATTTTTAATAGTGACACCAGCAGATGGAAACAGATGCCAAAAATCAGAAAAAGAAATAGGCCTATGTGGTAATAACCCAATTTCCCATGATTTGGGGTGTGGTTTTCCATATATGATGCATGGGTCAATATCAGATTACAATAGTTAGGGGAACACTGAGCCTGATTTAGAGGAGCTTTCACTACACCAGGAATTACAGTATATACTGAATTTCTTTAGATACGATATCATACAACATTTTTTTGTCAGAATGTTTCCTGCAAACCAGAACAATATGTCTGGGGATAATACCATATATATAAATGACAAATTTCTTTTAGCAGTGGATGTCCTGGATACTGAGTTGCAAAATATTTGATGAATGGCACACGAGAGGGATGCCTTCTTGTGGTCACTGATACAACTGAGGGCTCCAATACTCATTTATACAAACATCCCTCCATGCTCCCCCATTCCCTGATAAGAGCTAGATGGCTTACAGTAAGTTTGGCGAGGAGAAGCCGTGCACGCGCCTGATCGTACACCGAGCCACCCGCCAACACCCCACCCAGTCCTGCCCTCATACTGCCATCAGCCTCACGCAACAGGCCCAGCTGTAACTGTGGGTGTAAACACAGATATAAACTGGAGTGGCATGATGAAACAGGCATCATGAAAGGACTACACAATGTCAAATTTATGTATATTTAAAAACTAGTGTTATAAGCACAGCTACACATGAAAGACACATTATAGAGGCACACCCAGTTTAACAATCTAATTGGTTGGGTAAAACCCCATTGTTAGGCGGGGTATCGTATATTGGGGTACTTTTAACATGTATTTCAATGCGGACCGTTACCAGCCTTGGGTTTCCCAGCAAACTAAGTCCAAAACCCACCTAGATGAACCCAAAAACAGGTTTAAAGGCAATCTAAATGGCCTAACAGCTGTCAAGGAAGCTAACCTAAGCTTAACACCTGTAAATAACTCCCTAAAACCAACAAATCAAATCTGAATATCATCAACTGTAAGTCTGGAAAAAAAATCAAGCTTAGTAAACTGTACCCCTAAATGACAATGTTCACCCCACCTCTGGCTAAAACACAATCGAAGTCTAAAAACAGCCTATAAATCAACCGAAACACGCAATTTTAGTCTAAAATATCATCAAAATCGGTAAGAAAGATAAAAACCCATCATTAAACTGCAGTTTGGCCATCGCCAAGTGGGGTATGGTGCAATTTCTACCCCCATCATTAAGCCAGCATATTTCATCTTGGGGTATCGTATACTGAGGTATTACTGTATCTCGTTTCTTCTATCTTGACAGATTCCTAACCCCTATCACATAAGTTGGTGGCCGAACTCTGTAAGATAGGGGGGTTAATTTATGCCACTTACAATACAGCTCATAAACTCACCTGAACATTGGCAAGGTGCAGGTGTGTGATGGCAGTGAGGTATGCCAAGTGGTGCCTGGTAGCCACAGTAAGTGCCTCCACCAGTATGGGTATGGCCACTGCCCATCCGCCAGCTGCCACCGTCACGCAGCTCTCACCCAGCAGTACCCGCACCTGTGTTTCCCCTGCTGCCTCACTCCTCAGGTCACCCAGCAGTCGCCATGCACCAACAAGGTCACCAGTCGCCACCAGGAGGTCACTACGTCTGTAACAGATCATTTAACAAAAATCTCTCAAATAACAGCTTGAGTTATGCAGTATGAAATCATCTTCAGGTAGTTCTACATTTTGTGTGACAAGGCAAGTGGGTTCTTGTAGTCTTGTAAACCAGTTACTACACTGGGTGGTAACCATATAACTAAATGATGCTTAATGGTTAAGGGGGTTAAAGTACTCCATCTGGATGAGGCCCATAAAGGCATCCGTGGGATGGTTGTGATCTATTTGCTCAAATAATGCCACTCAGGTGCAAGCAACCTGTCACCCTTGTCTTAACCTCTGTTGGTCTGATTATTTGTAAGGTACTTCACCTCCCCTGAGTAACTGTTTTATAACCAATGTCAGTTGTATCTCATACGAGGTCTGCAGCTTGGCCCATGCAAACCTTTGTTGTTGCTTCATGAGGTCTGCAGCTCAGTAAGTGTTACATGTAGGGATAAAGTAGCCTAGCCCTATATATCTCAGCTCCTGATGAGGCAGTACAGGATTGGATATCAGACAGACAGTCAAAAATCCCATCCCATGAACCCCTTCAGTTTTGTCCATGCTTTTTCAGCATATTTCCTAAAAGTGAAAATTCTACGACCACAGTAGGTGTATCATCATCCAGACCTCCTTTCCCACCCTTGGGCAGGATGTGGAGTAGCAATGTCCAGACAGCCCAAGTCTGCCCACATCCAATGGGCAATGCTTCAGTTCACTCATCATTCAAGCCCCCAGAATCCTGGCTCTATCTGATATGCCAGAAACTTTCACCACATTCTGCAGCTTCACATAAACGTATCTGATTGAGTCAGTAGGTGTAATATGCATAATAAACTGCTAAAGAAAAAGAAGGAAAAAAAAAATCTACACCAAAGACTTACCATACCAAGATATTTCAATATATTCACCTTAGCCTGGCCTCTGTAGGGTGTGTAGTGGCCATACAAGTGAGGGCATAGTGTGCTCGGGTCCATCGGGCGGTGTGGAGATGGTCTGTGAGGGAGATGTGGGCACGGGCAAACATCCAAGTGTCGGCATGGGGGCCATGACTGGGGAAACGCAGCTGAGCATGATGGATTAGTTCGCTGGCATGTTGGTACTCGCCCTGGGGGGTAGTAGTGCACAGGAAGGTACCTTACTACATGGGAGTCCTTATACTGTGCCTTAATTCTTGTATGTGAAAACTTGTTCCCACCGCATCAATATTTCACGCAAACAAAGTGAGAAACAAGGTGAATGCAAACCGACTATAGAAAAAAGGAGACATTCCTATAACATAACTAAAGCTAATCAAATTTCATGCAGTTAAGACATACTGTACTATTCAAGTGAGTGGCTCAGATTCAACAGATTAAAACCAACCATGTAAATCACAACTTACCAAATTAGCAAGGGCGATTGCCACATTGCAGACAGCAGCGCAAGTTGGCTGTCCAGCATAGAATGTGTCAGTTGTGTAGTTTGGGGCACTCGTGGTGGTGACAGCCGGGTGGCGGGTGTTGAGGCGCAGAAGAAGCTGTGAGGCGAGAGCGGCCATGACCGGCGCCCCCCAACTGCACCATAACGCAGCACGCAACCCCCAACCTCCGTGCTGTAGTGACACCAGGCTGTGCTGCCATGTTAACCCCTCACCACGTGTCACACTCTGCGAGGAGATGGTCTTGTTATAGCCATGAATATGTAATGGGGGCCAGAGTTATATTGGTACCATCAATTCCCCCATGGCTGAAAACTCTAGTACAGTATTCTATTTTAGCAAACACCACCACAATGCCAGCACAGGGCCCTGATAATGATGTTGACGATGATGATAAGGAAAATGGAGTACCTGGAGAAGTGATGCAGGCGATGCGGGTGTGAAGGAAAGCTGGGCAGCATGGCCAAGGCGAGCTAGACAACTGAGGTAGCTGAGAGAGAGTTCACTGCTCTTCACTACTGAACGCTGCATCAACTGGGCCTGCATGGAGGAAAATAAATAGTTAGGTAAAAACAATAACAGCACCAGTCCCTTTGGCTTAACTTGGCAGAAATTTTTGTCTGTTTACAGCCTATTTCCCATAGCTTAATGGCAGAAAAAAAAAAAAAGTTCATGCTACAGCTCCACTTCCTTTACATAGCACTTCTTCATGACTACTATCATATTCTACACTCTAATCACTTTATCTTAGTTTAATATTGCCATATCAAGCTGTCTGCAGGAGATTAACATCAGAACTTGATGCTAGTAAAAAAGAAGAGCTCTGGAAAGATGTAGAGCCGCTGTTTTGTCTTATTTGGCCGTTGGAATTGAGAAATAAGCAGGTTACAGATAAGGCCTATCTATCTATCTCTAGCCAGACACCTTAATCCCATAAGGGGTGGCCACAAGCAAATGACCTCCATGTCACCCTGTCCCCTGCCATTTCACTTCCCTCCCTCTCATATACCTCCCTATTCCATCTCTCCATCTCATCCTCAGTCTCCCCCTCTTTCTTCCCCCCTCCACCTCTAAAAAATAAATACTGGAAACTAAGTACAGTCTCCAAAAACTGTGAATATGACAAATCTCATTGCATGGAGACATTAAGTTCAGCATGGCAAGGCTGTGTTGAAGGCAGGTATGATCATTGGTCTTAGGCCAGGAAAAGCATATCATAAATACCATTACATCCATGTCCCACATTGTCACAGGCTCCAATAGCAGTAGTTCAGTATAGGAAGGATGTTACCCCATGAATCGTCCTTCCTAGGGTCAGCCTCCCAGTGTACAACAGCAGATCAACTCAGGTGGCTCAATGACACTAGCTGCTCACGTTCATTGTCTTTATTTACCAAGTAATTACACCGAATGCTCACCAAGTACACTTCACTGATTTTCACAAGTACCAGAGCCAAACTAACTCTGCAAGGCCACAAGTCAAACTAAACTGAAACTGCTCTATTCTCTCCCCCATCCTTTCATAACCTTGTTCAACACTCGAACATTCTACCAGACTTTAGCAATAACAGTTCTCTATTCCAGAGCTTTCTTACATCATGCAGACCTCTAAATGCTTTAGCATGGAAAGCAAAATCAAATTACATAACCTAACAAACAATCCATCCATCCATCATCTAATCCTGTGTCGCCCCATGAGGAGCACAGGAGCACGGGGCTAAGCAAGTTGGTCCTGACATTTAAGAAAAGAGTGACCAGCCTCACTCATCCCTGAGTGGCATTATGTGAGCAATAAACCCCAACCATCCCTTGGATATAAACCTGAACTAGCTGAATCCAATTGGAGCACCTAATTACTCACTAAACCACCAGGTGCCAGAATTTGGTCATATGGTTACCACCAAGCATAGTAAATGGTTTCCTGGTGTACACGAAACCATTTGGCTTGTTACTCAATGTACAGTCACCCACAGGCAGAAGGAAGAGGAGAGAATGAAGGAAAGAAAGACAGAAGAGGGAGTGTAAAGTCACCTGCATGCAGAAGGAAGAGGAAAGAATGAAGGGAAGAAAGACTTAACAACAAACACCTAAATAAAACGTTACAGAGAAAAAGAGAATAAAAATTAGTACGTAGCTTTACAAAGTACCTCTGCTCACAACAGCAGGCTATTTGACAACTCTGACTTGTAGCTGAAAATGCGAGAAGTACTGGGAACCAGTACCACCCAGCTAACATTCCTGCTTCTTAACAATACTAAGAACCACACATAAACTAAGTACAGTACAGTATACATAAAATGTGAACAACATGAGTGACCTTGTGCAATGGTGATAGCGTGTATAGCCAGGCAAGGCAGTGTTGAAGGCAGGTATGATCACTGCTCTCTTGGGCTAGCCGCATCGCTTCACGCAGCACCTCTAGTCCTGCCTCCCTGTAAATAGAGAAAATCATAACAATGCAGCTCTGTATCCTCAAAAACCTGAGAAATAAAGAACTTATGCTCTTTCCTGTTTTCTCCCTCCCATCGATATTATCTACATGCACCTAACCCTCAAGTGTCTGGACTAGCAGCCTTTCCCCAAGCTCCAGCACTCTTAATGGAGCAATAAAGATGGGATAATAGATAGATAAGCACAGATAGCAAATACACAGGCATGGAGAGAGAGAGAGAGAGAGAGAGATACTGAAGACAGACTGGTAGTTGGTAAGTAAGGGTCTACCACAGTGAATTACCTATGATCAAACTGTGCATGGAGGGCAGCCAGGTTCATGGCGGCATACCGGAATCCCCTGCCTGTGTCCTCCCCACCCCTGCCAGTATCACCTCCCCGCCCTGTGTCCCCGCCTCGCCCCGGGTGGCCATCAAAGGCTCGCAGCAGAGAATACACTGCACCACAGTACTCCTTGGACCTCAGGCAGTTCAGGTAGCTAAGGAAATGCTGTCAACCCAGTAAAAATGTGTATTATCTGAGGATTTTTTTTCATGACAATGGAGTAACTATGGATATCAAACTTTCTCCCAAGTTACAGTACAGTACAATACTGAACATCATATAAGGAACTGCATATCGTGACTTCCCTATCATATACTGGTAATGTGATGAAAGAAAGTGAACAGCCAACTTACTGATCCCCCCACTCTTAGAGTATATGAGAAAAAAGATACAGAGATTATTATTATGCATTTGTTACAGATGTATAATATGAGGTTAAATGCAAAAGAATTCTTTTTTAATCCAAAGAAAATAATATATTACATGACAGATCAAGACACTGCACCCAAGCTGTGTTTTGAATAATGGTGTAAGCCAGCAAAGGTTGAGGAATTTTAACTGCTACAATTAAGGGAAGAGAATACAGCAGTACACAGTTGGTTATTATACAGTACAGTATTTCTTTCCAACGGCTGCCTGTCAGCCTACCAGACACTTACTACCTCAGCCATGTCAGGATTCGGTTTAACAAGCAGTCTGATCTTGGGCTGCAGAATGGATGGTGGGAGAGTGGCCGTGTCTGAGAAACGCAGCAGTGAACTTATCTGTGGTATCTATCTATCCACCTACTGAAAGTCAGATTCTTTTATCCTGGAGGCCCCAAACAAAATCACCTCCATATCAACCTGTCCACCATTGGGCTGCCCTCCCTCTAGCTCACACCACCCTCACTCATATTCCTGTCCACCCCTGCCTGTTAGCTTCCCAGACACT
Source organism: Coenobita brevimanus (assembly GCF_032717465.1). Lineage (NCBI taxonomy): Eukaryota > Metazoa > Arthropoda > Malacostraca > Decapoda > Coenobitidae > Coenobita > Coenobita brevimanus. The sequence continues at coordinate 332,325 of NC_137040.1, forward strand.
AACCGCCTCAGCCATGTCCGGGTTCTGCATAACCAGTTGCTTGATTTTAGCCTGCAGAATGGGTGGAGGGAGGGCAGCCGTGTCTGAGTACTGCAGCAAGGATGTCTGCTGACTGATGAACAGTTCAGCTTGTTGTCTGCTGCTGTGTCCAGACCCTCTGCTGCTACTGCTCCCTTCACCATCTCTGCAACCAACAAATTGTAAATGTTGCTGTTGTTGCACATCAAGATAAGTTATGAATCACAGTGATCTACTGATCTGTTTTCAATGCCTGACCAGGTGCTGGAGAGGGACACCTTCAACCAATGGCACCAGGCAGCTCCTGTGCCTGGTTATGCAAACATCACTCACTCCCTCCTTATCTCCAAATGGATGATGGTGGACTGCATATGGGCAACTTCATCCTGCAGTCCACCAGATTCACATTCTGAGGAGTCTCAGGCCATAACAACAACCAATGCAATCTGCAAAAGCCAATTCTTTTGTTCTTCAGTGTATGGTGAACTGGAACGGAATAAAAACGCACACTCGAAAGACCATACATTATTTACAATCGCAAAACAAACTACCAGTGAAAATAATCATAAAATGTACTTTCTCATTCAGTGATGTTGACTGAAGGCACAGTAGTACAAAAACTGCAGATTCACATTTATCCAATAGAGAACCATCTCAGGAAGAGGTGTCATTGGGAATAAGCTTACCATACACCATCTGCCACCTCTGAGAGCTAATTTATTTTTTAAATGTTATTTAGTGATTTAAAAAGACAATTACAAAAAATGAACTCACATATTCATTCAGCAAAGGTATTACTATTATGTTTACAGTATTTCAATATGTGGAGTGTCACATGGGATGCTTCACATTTAAAGTCTTCACTCCTCTCCACCCCTCCCTCCCTCCCTCTCACCTTGGTATCAACACCGGGGTCTGCATCATATCGTCCTCATCATCAGGGGCTCCTGTATCGCCTCCTCCCACATCCCCACTGGTTGATGAGTTAATGGCCATCACCTCACCACTACACAGGGTTAAGTTGATCCCGCTACCCTCCCCCTCCTCCTCCTCCTCTTCCTCCTCATCATCCTCCTCTTCCTCCCTTCTCTCCTCCACCACATCTTCCATCTTGGCATCTGAGTCTGTGTCATCTGCTATGTTTGAGCCTTCAGCTGCCATCTGATGACACACATTAAACATCAGTAAGTGTTACAAGAGGATGGAAAAAAGGCAGAATATATGAGGGAAGTGGAGAAGCAGCTGGATAAATATGATTTGGAGGAAACGGGGGACATGGAAGGTGTGTGCACGATATTCACAGAAGAAATCTGTGCAGCATGTGAGGTGGTGTGTGCTTTCCTTGAAAGCAGTGATAAAAAAACAGGGAAGTGAGCATGGAAATGAAAAAGCTACTTCATGACAGTATTATGATACCAACTCTAAAGTACTGGAAATGATGCTTGGACCTTGCTGGAGGGACACAAGTCAAGAGCGAGAGCAGTGGAAATGACTTTTTTGAGAGGAGCCTGTGGAGTCACATGGAGAGACAGACTGACAAATGAGGAAGTGAAGGAGTATTGTGGTGTGGACTGGATGTGATAGGAAGTGTTAGGAGAAACACACTGTGGTGGTTTGGCCATTTGGAGAGGATGAAGAACAAGAAACTAATGAGAAGAGTGTATGTGAGTGAGGTGGGGGCCAAGGATGAGATGGAGGGATGGAGTGGAGAGGTATACAGTATGTGAGAGGGGGGGGGTGAGCTGGGAGCAGGGCAGTGAAATGGCAGGGAATTGGGCAACATGGAAGCGATTTGTTTGTGGCCACCCCTTACGGGATTAAGGCATCTGGAAATAGACAGATAGTCAGAAGTGCTGAGTTGCAATAAAATTATTAAGGTATTTTGTCTTGACTAATATAAGACTTCAAATCAGCTAACAGAAGCCTTATGAGTACAAAATAATGTTAAATGCCAATCCCTTCCTTCAAGGTATAAATCAGAGGCCTACGGTTATGATGCCATTCTCCAATAGCTACTGTACAGTTAAGAGGTGGCCTTACATGACTGAAATGCCTATTCAAGGTCATAACTCTGGCAAACATTTTCAAACCACAAGACCACCAGGTGCCTCTCATGAGTCAAAAGGGTCAACACTATCTCAAATGAATGTTTCTCTGTCTGAGATTATGTGACACAAAAGAAGAGAGAAAGAGCACCTCATGTGATGACAATACTAGAGTAAAAACTGATGGTAATAATTAAACTAAGCAGGTACTCTGAAACCATCAATAACACAGCACCATCGAAATGCTTATCATGACATTTAAGGCTAAGTTCTACTATTAATTTTAATGCATGGTGTTGAAGTATGCTGATGGAAGACAGATAAAAACTGATCACATAAAAAGAGAAATTGAACAAACATTCCTGCACCAGACGGATATCCAATGAGTTTCAACACCATGCTTTGAAACTGCTCTTGTAAATACAGAGAATGAATGGTAGGAAAAGCCCAGGAAAGAGTGCAGTATTATTCTATATTTTTCTAATCTTTAGAATTACATGGAAGCTATCCTTGGGGAAACTGTAGATTGAAGACTGAACTGGAAAGTACAGTATTAGAGAAATGAACTTTCACTCAATAAATCCATTAATGACTAAATCATTCATTAGGGCTACAGTACTTGCCTTAATCCCTTTGCTACAAGTGGTTTATCATAAGCTGAATAAAATCATCCAAGAGTTGCATGAATAACTACAATAAAAAAAAAGGTGTCACTGTGTTGAAATTATGAAGGGGTAATTCACCTCCAGTCAGTTTGTTTTCACCTAATAAAGACCTGTAATCCCTTTCAGTTCAGGTGATGGTCAAGTATAGTCAGAATGGACAGTTGCTTTACCCAGTAACTGAGCAGACTCAATCCTACCTCATAACTAAGTCACAAAATTTCATGCCACAACATAACATTCGAGCTGTGAACAACCCAGTTCCATCAGACAAAAGCAAACCAGTAACTGCCAAGTCTACAACAGAACAACAACCTCCACAAAGCTCATCTAGACATTAAACCCTCAGAAACTGCTCTTACCAGACACACAGGTACACTTACCCAGACTATGACATGGCCATCACCCTCCTCAGCTTCAATACCAACACAGGCACAAACTATCTATCTATCCATCTGCCTATCCACTGCCAGATGCCTAATCCCAAAAAGGGTGGCCGTTTGTCCTTTGAGTTTGCTGTTTTATGGGAGGGGGAACTAACCCTCCACTAACCCACTTACATAAACTACAACTCATAAACAATCCACTATGCACCCACTGCAATGCAGACTCTCACACCACAACACAACTCATTCTCACAGTACAGACAAGCCTTCAACAAACCCTCAACAAAAATCTTTCAGCAATACCAACCTGAAATGGTCATTTCCTGCATTTCATCAGGTTTATTTTCATAGTAGCCCAGTGGCCACAACAGCAATAACACTAATAACAACTGACCTGTCTGTGCTGGTGTGTGGGTGGCAGGGGTGGGGGCTGGCGGGTGGCGTAACACTCTTGGTAGTATATGCGGAAACTCTGGTACAGGGATGTCACCTGGGAGAAGCTGAGACGTCGGAAGATAAGGTTCAGACGACGCAGGTACAGCCCTGATTGCAAACAGTCAGGCTTGAACATACTGTTATGATCTAGACGTCCATTTACAAACCAATGCTGCATACTGTATTTAGTCCTATGTGTAAACAGTAATTTTTCAACTGAACTACTGACACTGAACATGGATTCATAAGTGCATTAACAGTCATTCATCAACTAAATGTTATGGCCTAAACACTGATTAACAAACATCCTTACAATCGTATTTCAGTTAAATGCTATGCCTTAATGTTCATTAAAAAAATAAACAGATTTTTGCATAACTTTGCAATCAGAGCTAAAATCTTGTTTTCCTAGAACAAGGAAAGGATACAGCATAATTTTTCCAAGTCTCTTGCTTTTTCTGCAAAAACAGATCTCAGATACAAGAAGAAAATTATTATGAGTGATTCTGTGAATCTCACCTAAGGTACTGGTTTACATTTACAGTAAACAGTACTACAAGTCAAAACATGTATATATGACAACTCTTTTGAATCTTGCCCCAAAATGCACCTTCATCAATGCATACTGTATTCTAAATATTTATCCACCTAAGCTTAATCACATGTAATCACAGTCCCACCATCTGTCTGTTAAATTCAGCTTAACACGTGTTGATGGCGTGCATAAAATACAGGTGTCACAGAACACAACCGGTGACTGGAGGCTGCTTCTAATGGCCTCTCATGCTGAATACAGTAAATAAAGATATAATTGTGGTGGATGAGTAACTAGTGATGATTTTTAACTCCTTCATTATGAAAAATAGCATCTTAAACTTAATAAAATCCTCTAATGGTATCCAGAATAAAATGTAACAGATGCCACGGTACTGAAAGGGATACAAATGGTCTTTCGTTAGAGTTTGAATTTATGGAACCGCAAATTTCAAGAGGTTTGTGGATTTGCAGCTGTGGAACGTACTGGTTTGAGCTTGCAGATTTGCATTTGCAGAAGTGACTTTTCATTTGCGGTGCCCAGCTCTGATGTTGATGATATAATTGAAAAAATCAAGTAGCTAGATTAGTAAGACATGAATGCGTATTTCAGAATTCATGCTGAGGATCTTTGAGAGATTGTTCGGTTCAAAATGCTTGACCAATTTCTCTCTAATTACAGGAGGAGGAGGAGGTAAGAGGAGGAGGAGCAGGAGGAGGAGGAGCAGGAGGAGGAGCAGGAGGAGGAGAAATAATAATAGCAAGCCAAAGACTCACCTACTACACTGGTCCAGAGGCAAGGGAATGATTCAGACCGGGCAGAATCTTGTATTGCAAACTTCTCCACTGAGTCAAAAAGGTTCAGCAGTGTATCTATGCCCTTGCGGTACATCTGCCATACAATATAATAATTAGTGCTGTATTACCATTTTACAGCATGGTTAGTACTGTACTGAAATTCATGACAGGGAGGGAAGCGAAGGGGGAGACCAAGGATGAGATGGGGAGAATAGGATGGAGTGATAATTAAGGAAGGGGGATGTTAGATAGTGTGAAGGCAAAGGACAAAGTGACATGGAGGTGAAGAGACAAACCTGTACTGTACACAGGAAAAATCATATAACATATTGCCAACATGCCGTGAATTGAACTCATTCGATTCCCAGCATATTCGCAATATGTCAGATGATTTGTCCTGTGTATAGTACAGGTTTCTCTCTTCATTCTGGCTTGCCGTAAGTGCTTGGGATAGATTAAATGCATCTACTTGACTGAGTGTCAGGGGGTTTTCTCATCCTCTCGGGCTTACAGTTGGGAGTCGGAGGAACATTGGTTACAAGATTGTGACAACATTAGATAACTTTTACCTGGTTGTGGTGTAGTGGTATGTTGCCTGGCTCACACCTAAGAGTCCTGGGTTCAATTCCTGGCATTTTGGCAAAATGTTAGATGACATCGAGGTGATTCATTCGTGACCACCTCTCCTGGGATGAAGGTGTCCATTTATAGACAGACAGATAGAATGAGCTACTATTAAAACTATGTACCCAGTAGTCAGTATTCCTATTCCAGAGTCAATTTTTTTATCACAGTCCCTCAATTTACTATGGTTCTATGAGTATGTGGTAGCAGTAGTTGTAGCACCAGGTACATCTGAATGTAAACCCAGTGGACTGTAGGTTGAAGCTGTCCCTCTCCTGCAGCCCACCATCCTCCTTTCAAGGGAAAGGGAAGGAGCTGAGAGATGTTTGTATAACCAGGCAGCTCCACTGTCCAGTTACATCAATGCCCCCTCATGAAGGCATCTCTCTCCAGCACCTGATGAGCATACAGAAGACTGACTGCTACTAAACAATCTGTTTCCTAAGGTCCAGCATTCCTCCTATAGCCTATATCCCACATCTTCACATGTCAGTGCTCTAGTGTTAATACCCACCATCCATACTGAATACACTCTGACCTGATGGAGAGCAGCCATGAAGGATGTGAGGTGGAGTGGGAGGAGAGGGGCAGCCTCCAGGACACGTAGTACTTCTGATAGTGTCATGTCTCCACCCTGATGTGACAGAGAAAGATTTAAAAATGCACTGGGCAGTATAATTTTGACAATGATGATAGTATACACACAATATATACCAAGAGCACAAAGTACTACCACACTGTGGGACAAATCTGAATGTAATATGAAGAACTCAGTACAATGCAGTTTACTTTTTTCCCAATGTTAGTTCCTTCAGCCAGAATATGTAATTTTTATTTCATTCATACTGCCATCATTCGTTTTCGTTTTTAAAGGCTCCAACATGCTTGCATGCATCGGCCTTGGTCATCTAATGGCGGCTCTCCACGCCGCACGATTCATTACATTATTTTACTTTGGGAGTATCTTTAGAAATGGAAAAGGTAAATGTTATATCTAAACCCCCAGGATCAAAAGGATTAAGGTGTAATCAGCAAAATAATAATGGATGATTAGGTGCTATAAAGTCTCATAAGCCAAGAAGAATATGAATCAAAAGATAAAAAGGCACTGGTACAGTCACCCCAAGAAGTGATGGCAGAGTTTCAGATTGCTTCGGTCACTGCACTGATATACAGTCAACGAAAACTTGGTGAATACATGGTAAAACTTCTGTGCATCCATTACATCATCTAAAATGAAATATATACTGTATTATATTACGCTAAGAATTACGTAAAATGAATAACATGAGGTAGTGATATATGAGAAGTTAATACTCAGATATACGTCTCCCTATTTAACGAATGTGTACTGTATTACTCCGCGGATGAAGCGCATCGTAACCCCCTCCTGATGTATTTGTTTCCCAGGATTTCAAATACAGAATGCTCCAGTTTCAAAGACCAGTTAAGGAAAACTCTTGTGACTGCAATACACCATCTTATTTATAACTGCTGTGTTGATGATACAGCAACAATGAGGATGCCGCAACAGTGAAGTTTATCTTAGTAATGATACCCTACCTGCGGCAGCAGCAAGACCACTCTGTTTTTTATTCCTTGTCTTCCCCTCACTTATAGCGACTTTATTCCTAACTGAAGCAAAATTATTTTAAGCTGTAAGAAGATATGACAGGTTTTACCCTTTCCTCATACACTAGGCAATGAAGAGGACGAAAGCATGAGCTTATACTCTTGCACTGCAAAAGCGCATACTTTTTGCTCTATCTCTAGTATCCTTCTTTTAAAATAAACCTCTGTGTCCTTTAACAGAAAATGCTGATCTGAAAGTGGTTGAACTCAGTGGCTTGTTTACGAACATTTGCATTTTATTTCTCTTGCCAATTGTTTAGACAATGAGGATAGTAGGCTATGACACAAGTTTGTCATTATCCAAGGAGCTCCGACTCGACAAATTTTCGAGGTTTTCCTTATTTATCATTAATTGATAGTCCTCTGGCTTATATTATAAAATCAAGAGAATTTTCTTAATGAAAAACTGGCCAAATGCAGGGTAATAACTGCAAGTCTTTGAGTAAAACTTTGTTTCCTTCCGTGCATGTTGATCGAACCATTTAAAATAGCCTGCTAACTTACACCGCATTCCTGCTTTCTGTCATCTTCCATGAAGACAACAAAAACGGAAATAAATGACTTTAAATTATTCCTTAGTATTGTAATGGGAACTATTTTATAAATAATAATGACTGATTTTAATTGTGTATTAAAGTGCATTTCTATTACGCGACTAAAAAATTACTGTGTGTTAACATATTAGATATGAATTCTGCAAATTATCCCTGACTGTCCCTGAGCGATACTTGTGAAATTTCATTTAGTTCCATTTAGGATTTCCTATTATCATAACTAACAAACTGATTCCTACAATTTTGAAATATAACAGTACTTTTGCATTTACTTATCATTTTCTGTAATAATTTTACATAAAAGGTTTCTCTTTGTAAAGATTTAAGGAAGAGTATGTACATTATCACTGACCGAAAACTTCTGGATACTCAGCTGTCACTTCTTGGGCTGACTGTACAAGGAAGTCCACATCACCTGTATGAGTCTGACGGTCATGAGGCAGGTGGCCTTTCGCTCCTGGGGTGTCAAATCAGGGTGAGGTGTGTTGGGGTCTGAAAAATAACTCATCATTACCCTGATTTCTTTATCCACCATTTTTTGAGAACTTCAAATGCTCAGGCAACTCCAAGTAAAGTGGTGTTCAAGATTCTCACCTGGAGGTCTGTGATCCCAGTATTTGGGTCTGAAGAGGGCATATTTTTGGATGAAAAGCAGGATGGAAATATTATGTGGGGTGACCACCTCTCTCTCCCTCCTTCCTGACCCTCCATATATCGCTGACACTCCTTGACCCAGCATTTCTCCTCTCCCCAGGAAATGTTTCTTGGTTTCTCCCACCACTTTCCTATGTATTTAAGTCATGAGGTTAGCTCTAGCAACTCTCACTTTGTTTTTCCAATTCGTTGCTGAGCTCCTTGATTTTTTTCTCTCTTTTTCCAGCACTTGTGTGTGAATTGTTTTATTCTTTCAAAATTTTCCACATTTCAAAACAATTCTGACTCTTCTTCTTTGTGGCGGGACTGTCAGTACTCGGAACACGCTGTCTGCCGTTTGAGGAAGAACTAAAATAGAAAAAAATCAGATAAGGCATAACAGAAAGAACAATTACTCACACAGAAAAAAAAAGCAGTGCCACCTCATAATCTTATTTATTTATGCTTTTACCTTTACCCGAACGATTTATTGTAATCTTCTCCCATGAGTTTTCTGATATCTTCTTTATTTTCTGCTGTTATGCACAAATTCTCTTCCACTCTGATTTTCACATACTACAGACACACAGACCATATATCTACAATAAGCTAATATTCAGCTATATCATGGTGTCCAGTATCCAGTCTTGCATCTTGACAGACTTATGACATCATTCATTATTGTGTACTATGTATACCGTTACAACAATAAATATTTCAGCCAATCAATATTCCTTTGTCATTTCAAGTCTCAGTTCACAACTACTTTCACTTCATCACTTAACTGAAAATGAGAGAGAAGCTGTGTGCATATAGGAGCAGCTAGGAAATGAATGAGAAGTTAAAAATATGAGAAAGTATGAGGTGCTTACCTGTGTGTGTGTGTGTGTGTGTGTGAATATACTCAAACTCACTTAATTCAGTCTATATGCAGTATGTCATGTCAAAAGACAAGGCAGTCGGAAAATATGGCCATATTAACAAGACCACGTGTTGGATGTACGGCATGAAGCGGCAGGTGCATTCACCTCTCCACCCCACCTCCCCCAACACAGGCAGCTGCAGCCTGCAGCCAGGACGCCATGACGTCAGCAAGCATCATAGTGCGTGGACCAATGAAATACCTTCCCACACTGGACAGCCAGGGATGCGTAGTGACGTCACGAGGTGCATTATAACAGACGCTGGAGGCAGTTTTTATGCATTATGCCTTACAGCACCCCTCGCTCCCCCCCAGTCCGATGAGGACATCCCCGTGGTCCCTCTGTCCTCTCAGAGGTGCCCATCTGCGAATTCTCTTTTCGCCTCATCATACAAAGGCCAAGTTGATGATGTTAATGATGATGTTGTTGTTGCCCCAGACTCATCTGAACGTGAACCTGGTGAATTGCAGGCTAGTTGCCCCTCTGCAGTCCACCATCCTCATTTTGGAAGGGAGGGAGGGAGTCAAGGGAGGGCAACTTTCTCCGGCTTTAGGTCCATTTGATGGCGGCTGTATGCTCATATGGCAAGCCTGAAAATACCCCTTCCCCATGTAAGTAAGATCTACATGAAGCCGTGCAATCCACACGCGGCCTTCAAAGATAGCCATAAATAGGCCTTTACCTTGGACCGTTCCCATGTAAAATACAGCACAATGACTATCTGGGGGAGTGCCATGCCAATATATAGTCTACATTCGCCCCCAGTCACTCAGACAGAACATCCTGACGGCAAGGATTGGTTCATCTTATAAATGAGCCAACTCCACTGTTGTCATTCCACTTTGTTTTTTGCTCTTCCCCCAGCTGTGTCGCCTTGTAACCGCGTGGGAACTCTAGCATTATCTTTGTTGTCCTTCTTTGCACTAGGTCTCGCACAGTATAATAATTCCCTCTCACTGTGATAAACATTCCTCCCTACATCCCCAGCGGCCATTTCGTTGCTATTGTTGTTGTTGCTTCCCTGCGATCATCTGAAATGTGAACCCAGAGGACTGCAGGTTTTAGTTGCCTTCTTTTGCAGTCCACCATCCTCCTTCCCGGGGACAGGGTAGTAGGTGGGGAGCGTTTGTGCAACCAGGCAGCTGAGCAGCCTGGTTAAATCGCTGCCACTACAAGAAAATGTCTCTCTTCAGCACTCGGACGTTTCGTAAACCTGAGACGCACACTACTGGTCTCTCTTTCAGCTAGCATGTCCCCTCTGTATACTTTGCCAGGCACTCTCAATGCGCCATATATGACGAAATGGAAGAGCTCACAGGTATAGCCAGGCCCCTAGTAGGCCTCTATTTGCAAGGCCGGATTAAAAGGGGACTACTGGACTCTGTGGTCCCCAGACAAAAGGGGCCCCCACAAGATGGAATGAATCCAGATATTTAAATATTCGTGCCTCTAAATAGAAAAAAACAGCAGACACCAGTATGTGTAATGTATAGGCTAGATATAGATTAAAATTAAGTGGGTGTCTATATCACTGAGCTCCTCTACCATTAGTCTCAGGGGCTCCCACAAAATAGTGTGTCTCAAGGCCCCGACTATTCTTTATCCTGATGTGTTGTTTTGACGATAAATTCTGAGGCATGTGATCAAAGAATGTATCTGACTTCAATGTATCGCTGCTGGCTATACTCTGTTCATTTATATCTCCAACTTCAATGGACAGCAGGAGATTAACACTAGAATATGAAACTAGTCACGAAGAAATTCCATGTGGAGATGATGCGGGGTTGTAGTACTGCCTTATCATGCTGGTGAGTTTGGAGAAATAGGCCACAGAAGGACGGAAATCTTTGCCAAGTCAAAGTGAGTGAACTATAGCCTACTAAGATGCAGCCTGATTTCGCCCACATCTGTCCGTCACAGGTGTTCCATAAATGACCAACAACATTGATTTAGGGGCTTGCTTTCATCTACCTGTGCTGTTTTAATCCAATCCGTATACTCCATGGAAACCAATACAAATCCCAGTTATTAGCTCGCCGGATATTTGATTCAGTCCTTCTCTCATTCCTTTTTGTTGCCATTTTCTGTCTTCAGTTACTCCGGCGTTCATTATCGTTCTCTCTCTCTCTCTCTCTCTCTCTTTGTATGTACCAAGTTTGAGTTCAATCGTATGAGGCATTCTTGAGATAACGCCATACCCTTAAATCTGACCTAATCTAGCCTGACAGTGACCTTTGATCTGTATGGACTAGAATGAAGCCACTTCTTCCCAGACACACACACACACACACACACACACACACACACACACAATACACAGCTGCATACCGCACATCACAATACATATGCCTTCATTGTCGATAACAAAATATAAATTGTCATCAGATTTAGGTGGTTAAAAACAAGTAGATAAGAACTCACAAAAACACACACACACACACACACACACACACACACACACCTCATCACCACACTGCTATACCAGTCCCAATGCTAAACCCTTTCCCATTTCGTCTATTTAATGCCCTGAATTCGGAAAAATCTCTCCACAGGTAAACGAATTCCTCTTCTGGTAGCAACAGTGCAATATGAAATAAGTCATAGCAGTGAAGATACTTGAATATTGCCCTTGATATTTTATGAGATCGAGGAGAGTGTATGTGAGTAAGGTAGAGGAGGAGACCGCGAATGAGATGGAGGGGTGGAGTAGAAAGGTATATGAGAGAAGGGGATCTAAGTTGAGGGGAGGGCAGCGAAATGACAGGGGACAGGGCGACATGAAGGCGATTGGTTTGTGGTTACTCCTGACGGGATCACGGCGTCTGGCTATGGATAGATAGACAGACAGACAATTTGTTCGTTCATCATATAATTTATCACATCTTCAAAAGCGTGAGATATTACATATAAACCCTCACCCGAAGCTAGACACAAGTTCATAAACCCTCTCGTGTTGCATAGATTGGAATATTTGCCTGGGACAACATGTTTTTGATATCTTTGCTTAGATTGGTTTAAAGTAATGAAATACAGTCATAATACACGTTTAAGGTGATGAAATACAGCGAAGATTAGGAGTCTTTTTTTCTCCCCAGGGAAAAATTGGTTTCGTGGTTGCCATCAAATCCCAGGTCCTGGTTAAGGAAGCTTCCTAACACCTGCTTCTAAACGATTTACTTGGCTTATTACACCTTCTGTTCTCTTCTGCGTTGCTTAAATCATTCTAATATCATCATACCGTGCATAAATACCATACAAAACAATATTAACCAGTCGTATCCAAAACTAAATCAGTAAGGACGAGGTGTTAGGGAACTTCCTTAACTGCCGAGAATACGAGCCCCAGACTCACATCGCAAGCCACAAAACATGAAGCAGTGAAGAAGGGCGAGTGAGACCAAATGAAAGTCACTCTTCCATCTCCAGTATCTGCTAGCAAGTCGCCGGTGTCATTTCTTACGCTGGTTGGACTGGAGGGATCAGTGTGTTTTCCTCCACTTCCTGCTTAGTACTTGATATCTGTTTTAAATACTCGTGTGGTTGATAGGCATAAAAGAGATTCAGAACATGAGTGAGTGAGAGTTTTAATATGGCCGCGTTCTATGTCGTTGGATTTGTGTGGCCATATCCCGCTTTGGTCACCATATGGAAAAATCAGCAGCAGTAAGTAACTGTTTGGCTTAGCCCAAGGACCTATTATTTTTCTCATTTTTGCTCACTCCTGACGATTTTAGCTATACCCTTCTATGGAATTTGGAGATTTTGTAATACCTCTTCCTAAGTTATTTATTCTGCATATTATACCTCTGTATCTTGTGGTATATACTTGATACAAATGTGCCTTTGTAGCACTGCAGACTAGATAATCACAGACCTTACATAAAGAAAAAAAAAAAAAGAACCAACCGTGGTTTAACAGCAGTGTGTGGTTAGTGAGCGACTGGTGCGGTTTTCGACGACTAATAGAAACTAACAAGTGCTTAGCGGCCCGACAGGGTTGCTAAGCGCTTGCTCCCGAGACACGCACTAACACCAAACTTGACATGGACCTGCTTGACATATCGGGCATGTATATGCGAAATTTTAACTCATTTCACCCAGTGGTATAACCTGTAAAGGGTTCTCAGTGTCTCGCGAAAATCGGGCACAAGAATGCGCTTGGTTCGCGTGCTGATCGCACACAACTCTACTCCATCGTTGTTAGGTCGTTGCTCTGCGCCTATTGTTGCATGGCATGTCGAAATCTGAGAGGGTCAGATGTGAACTGACAAACAAACAACGCTTATTAGCATAGTATAATTTATAAGGATCTGGAGGGTTGGAAGGAGTATTTGAATCAGCATGAAGGGAAAATAACCTAGGTCTCGATATATGGGAGGCCAAAGTGGGGTTATGCCAGAGGAGGGCACATAGTGTTACACATTATTCACACATTAAACTATCGTTAATTTCTAATGGGAGGGCCACTGTTATTGACAAACACTGGAAACTAAGTGAGGTATGACTGGGAAGTGGTGTGAATAAGCGTCCTGTAACACGATGGGTACGCCTGGCATGGATTCTTCTGTCAAATTCCCAATATCCTGTACCGCCTTGCCTCCACCCTATGACTTACTAACTGATAAAGTGTTAAAACCAACCCTGTCTCAGACTCGTAGCACAGTCATGAAACTGATGGGCCTGTATGCATTATGTATCGTGGCGGTCGGCTTGTACACGCCCTTACGGGAGCGCCATATATGTCTGTACTGGTGTGCCTTATAGGGACCATCCAGACGACTCTCTTTTTACTGTATTGCAAAGCTATTTAGGGGCTGGAGAGGGGAACCTTCACGTGGTGCCACGGACATAACTGGGTTGTGGAACTGCCTGGTTACACAAACGTCCCTCAGTTCCCTTCCTATCCTCCATGATGGGCTACAGGAGAAGGGTGGGTTCAGCCTGCATTCCATGCTATTCATAATCGGATGAACCTGGGGCTACAACTACCATATACAGTGTGTTGCTTAAACAGTAAAGGGCTCCATCTGGCAAAAGATGTATTTAAAAAAAAACAAGCAGGATTTAGAAGCCTCCGCCTTCATCCCGTATGCTAAAATGCAAATTCTATTTTTTTGTTTCGGTGTGTTCTAAAGGCCAGGAAATATCCATGTTCAAAAGCCTTAATTTTGGAAGGCTTGGCCACAAACAAATAACCCCCATGTCAGCATAACCTCCATGTCAGCGTGACCTCTTCCACCAGGCTGCCCTCCCTCCAGTTCACCACCCTCATCATATACCTACCCACCCTATCCCTCCATCTCATCCTTGGTCTCCCCCTCCCTTTCTCCCATCTACCTCACTCACATACACTCTCCTGCTCAGTCTCACGTTCTCCATTCTCTCCACGAAGCCCCAACCATCTCAGGGTACTTCTAATATTTTCTACGAAAAAAAAGGATAATTAATGTTTATTGTTTCGCAATGTTTACAACATTTTTTTTTTTATGCTGACAGCGGGATCCAATTAACGTGATGTAATTCAGCTTTCTAATCATGAACACGTACTGCTAATTCAACTGACATTGACCTCATATTTGTGGATGGCCCTAATGGCTCTTGGAACGCGGTCCTAGTGGCCTACAGGCTGAAGTTGTCTCCTACAGTCCACTTAACACTTTCTCTCAGGGGATATGGAGAAAGCTGAAGGATGACTGTGTAAGTCAGCAGTGGAGCCACCCGGTTATATCGATGTCACCACGTGAAGGCATCTCTCTCCAACATCGTCCTACCTACCTTCCTACGAGAGGGTATTGATCGTGGGTCTATGTAGGTCCGGACCCAGCTAGGTCAGGTGGCAGAGGAGACTTCGTAGCACATCTTCAGCGATTCATTTGACCTACTTCTGTGTACCCCCTTATATGTTACATTAGACGGGTTATCATCGACAATGCTGTTATCAGTGGCATACAAGTGGATAGTAAGACGCGATACCCAAAAATATCTCCGAGGAAATGCTACGAAACCTCCACAATCATTTGCACAGTGTGTCAAAATATCGCGCCCTTTCCATAACTACCAAAACTGAGAAATCTTCAAAAGACCAGTTATCATTTCTCTGTCTTAACTAAGATCGTTTTTGTATGATGAACAGGAGTTATGGGAAAATCCTGCACCTGGTTTATTTTGCCTTTCCTTCAAAAACAAATTCAGCCCTGCATGCGTCGCTGGGTCATGTTAGATTCACAGACACATTTCTGTTGAATAGTGGCCTTGGGGATTTTCTAAACACCCATTCTTAGCGAATTATTCCGCATATTACGCTTCAGTATCCTCTTATATGTTACTGCTGCAAACGAAGTCGATTATAAACACACGAGAGAATGTTAAGGTGTAAAATGCAAAATAAGCTAGTGCCATTCTTATGCAACCTAGATAGTCCTTTTTATAAGTTCATCTTTTTAATCAGGTTTTATTTATTCTTCGTAACGGCAAAGAAAAAAGTCTACAAACGCTTCCAGTGTTTCTTGGGCCCATTTCATTTAATTTAGCGGGTACTTTCGTCCTTTTGCACCTTATTTCCCGTAACTCAGTGAATGAAAAAGACAATATTACCGCTCGGCATCCTTTCCACGGCACTTCCTCGTGACTAGCATCCTATTATGGTGTTCATCTATTGTTACAGGTCGATATTCAAGGTGGAGATGGTAATTTCACACCTAGCCTACTTAAGTAAACAGCGTAGAGTTTTTTCTACAAAAATGAATAGAAGTAAATTTGTCTGTGAATTCTGGCCAAGGTCTTGCGTGGAGGACCTACCCCACTGATATTTGTAGTGGAGAGAGAGAGAGAGAGAGAGAGAGAGAATTTTCTCTGAAATACAGTACTACGTAGCACCTCCTCCAAAGCAATTTATTTTGAGAGAGAGAGAGAGAGAGAGAGAGAGAGAGAGAGAGTGTCCCTCTGTCATAGAAGACTGCGTAGCACCTCTTCTTAAGCGATTTTTCTTGCATAAATAAGACAGTATTATGGCCTTGCTTCCTTCCCATGGCATCTTTTTAGTATTCTTCGTGACTAGCAACATATTCTAGTGCTAATAAAGTCACGGGAGTATTCCCGGTGGCATTGGAGGCTTCGCAGCATCTCTTTCTCAGCGATTTAGTCTGTTCGTGAAACCTCATTATGCTCTTGTGTGTGACTGATGCAAACAACTTGCTTATTAAAACGATGTAAATGCCATACAAGAAAATACTAAGGTTTAAAATGGAGAACAAATCGCTAAGGAAGAAGTGGTACGGAGGTAAATATTGCCCAGAGTTGTCCATTTGCAGCCGACAGTATTTCACGCAACTCATACCTAAGACAATACTTCGGCTCCATCGTTTCCATAGCACTTCTTCGTGACTAGCAACATATTCAAGAGTTAGTCTCTGCCACACCTCCGTGTTAAAGATGGTGGTGACAATTTTAGGCCTGTGTGTAAATAAGATAATTCTGAGGCTCAACATCCTTTCCATGGCACTTCTTCGTGACTAACATTTTATTCCTGTGTTAATCTCTTGCTGCAACTCCGTATTAAAGATGGAGAGGTACGGTAGCAATTTTAGGCCAGTGGTTTAACAATACCATGGCTCTACATTCTTTCCATAGCACTTCTTCGTGACCAGCATTATATTCCTTTGTTAATCTCTTGCTACAACTCCAGTACTGAAGAATGAGTTGGGGCAATTTTAGGCCAGTGATTTAATAAGATAATAAATACTATGGCTCTATATCCATTCCATAGCACTTCTTCGTGACTCTAAGTAGCCTATATTCTAGTATTATTCTCGCTATAAAGCCGTGTGAAAGATGAAGTTCGGGCAATTTTAGGCCAGGTAGAAAAGGTAGAAAGAGAGAGAGGATATAGAAAAATCGTCGGGCAGTTGCAAAATAAACAAAAATGACGTCATCGTTTTGAAATTATGGACCCGTCTTCCTTAGTAATAGATTTTCGAATGACACGTTTTTTCTTTTGTTGTTTTTCCAATTTCCTATGTAATCTAGGATGATGATAAAAAGGTATATATTTAAGGACAGTAGTATGATGTAATATGGGAAATTAATCACTATGGAAAAGGTGCTAGGGAGTCAACGAGAATACTAGCTTTTTATTTACATTATTTACTTTCTTTTGTATATAATTTATGCCGTCTTGATATCGACATAATTTGCATCAATATACAATATAATATTCAAGTGTAATATGCAGAACAAATCGCTACGGAGAAGGTATTAGGAAGCCTCGACGAGAATGCTGGTCTTAAACATCTTTACTGAAGATTGCAAGTCGTGGCACTGTTGCCGGAAGTGCCTGTCTTCCTGCGTATTGTACTCTTTTCATCTTGACTTGGCCCAGTCTCTCTCTCTCTCGCATGTCTCACGTAGCCCAGTACAAGAAAAAGTCAGTGCCTACATCCTGTCCATAGCACTTCTTCGTGACTACCACTTATTCTCGAAATCTAATGTTACAAATTGGCATTCATGAAGCAACGGCAATTTTAGCCCAAGTCAGAGTAAAAAGGGTATACCTTCAGTTTTCAACCCCTTCACCCCTAGAATTTTTTCTTACTCATGTTTCCACTGTTGGTCACTATTTCATCTGATGGGACTGGGCAACTGTCATCTCTAATATTATATCGTGGTTGCATGATCGATGAACTTTTAAGTATCAGATAGGAATAAGTCTCCTTGGTTACTATACCATTTTTTTTACTCTAATTTGGCATAAAATTTCATCGCTGTCTTGAATATCGAGCCGTAACAGCAGACTAATACTAGAATATGTTGCTGATCACGGAGAAGTGCTATTTGGAAATGATGCAGAGCCGCATCATTTTTTCAGCCACTGAAATACATGAAATAAGCTGCAGAGGGACGAAAATCTGGGCCAAGTTAAGGTGAACGAACTGTACTTATTCAGCTTGGAGATGCCTTGCAGTTAAAACATTACTGAAGACTATGATCTGTGTTTTAATCTACACCGGAAGCTTCATGGATCTCTTCCTGAGTGATTTGTTTTGCATATAACACCTTAACATTCTCTTGTATGTTACGTTTATTCTTTATATGATATCGACATTGTTTTCATCAATAGCACAATAGAGGATATTATGTGTAATGTGGAAAATGAATTGCTAACGAAGAAGGTTTACGGTATATTCAAACACACTCAGAATACAATAATAATAAACGTCGTTGGACCGAAACCACTACACACGGTGCCTAGACACTCCGAACCGATGATTTATTTGGCTTTCTTGTGATTGGTTTTAGTTATGGCATTTTTTATCTGCTGGCCCTTGGTTTTTCTTAACACCTTCAGTCCAATGACATAATTAACATTTTCTTCTGGCTATCTTAAGACGAATTTGTTCAGCTAGGGTGGCTATGCTACTACGAAGCTGCTGACCCGATAGCATCAGGGTTGGCACCCTGTTGTGAGCACCTGGCTTCACTCGACTCAAGCGTCTATCCACTCCCGCGGCATTGTATCCCAGGATAGTCTGTGAATCATCCGCCACAGGTTCAAAGGCCTAAGTTACGGGGATGAGTACCGTAGCTAAGCCCCATATGGCGTCTGGCCCGATCTTTACCTTTAGGAGAGCCCTCGAATATTAAAGGGGCCAAGGAAGGCTATACTTACCTCTTACAGTTAGAAAAGTCTGCCCTCATGTTGATACAGTTGTCTGGAGAATAGCATGAATCAAGTGACGTGACAAAAGTTATGGCACTGTAGCTGATAGTGGCACTGTAGCTGATAGTGGCACTGTAGCCGGTGGTGGCACTGTAGCTGATAGTGGCACTGTAGCTGGTGGTGGCACTGTAGCTGGTGGTGGCACTGTAGCTGGTGGTGGCACTGTAGCTGATAGTGGCACTGTAGATAATAGTGGCACTGTAGCCGGTGGTGGCACTGTAGCTGATAATGGCACTGTAGTTGAGTGGCACTGTAGCTGGTGGTGGCATTGTAGCTGATAGTGGCACTGTAGCTGGTGGTGGCACTGTAGCTGATAGTGGCACTGTAGCTGATAGTGGCACTGTAGCTGATAGTGGCACTGTAGCTGATAGTGGCACTGTAGCTGGTGGTGGCACTGTAGCTGATAGTGGCACTGTAGCTGATAGTGGCACTGTAGCTGGTGGTGGTACTGCAGCTGGTGATGGCACTGCAGCTGATAGTGGCACTGCAGCTGGTGGTGGTACTGCAGCTGATAGTGGCACTGTAGCTGATAGTGGCACTATAGCTGATGGTGGCACTGCAGCTGATAGTGGCACTGTAGCTGGTGGTGGCACTGTAGCTGGTGGTGGCACTGTAGCTGGTGGTGGCACTGTAGCTGGTGGTGGCACAGTAGCTGGTGGAGGCACTATAGCTAATGGTGACACTGTAGCTGGTGGTGGCACAGTAGCTGATGGTGGCACTGGAGCTGGTGGTGCTTGTGAGCTGGTGGTGGCACTGGTGCTGGTAGTGGCAGTGTAGCTGGTGATGGCACTGTAGCTGGTGGTGGCACTGTAGCTGGTGGTGGAACTGTAGCTGATGGAGGCACTGGTGCTGGTGGTGGCACTGTAGCTGATGGTGGCACCGTAGTTGATAGTGGCACTGTAGCTGTGGTATTGTAGCTGATGGTGGCTCAGATTTTTCTTTATGCGAGGAAGATGAAGGCTCAGGTGGTGGCACTGAAGCTGGTGGTGGCTCAGATGGTGGCACTGTAGCTGGTAGTGGCTATGGTGGCATTGTAGGTGGTGGTGGCTCAGATGGTGGCACTGTAGATGGAAGTGGCTATAGTGGCACTGTAGGTGGTGGTGGCACTGTAGTTGGTGGTGTTCAAACCGCTTATGTTTCCGGCCGATTTGACATTGTGGCTTGATGTTCTGCACTATATTATTTGTTGTGCTATCACTGTTATAAAGCCGGAGTGCTTTGGTGTTCTAGATTTCTGTTCTTTCGTAGCTCATTGTACGTAGATCAGTGACAGAACGACACTGCTACGGACCCATATCATTTTCATGGTACTTTTTGTGGCTGGCATCAAATAGTCTGTTGTCACAGGTCAGAATTCAATCTGTGGTACTTCAGACCACGTTCAAGTAGTAGTATACTAAAGGTGCAGCAACTTAATAATAGTAGGCTAAACACTGCAAAATTATGTATCCTACTTTAGCTGTCTATGTTTTGGACAAAAGTGTATCTGTCTAGCCCTTATATGCTTTTCAAGGTAAGACTTGTATTTCTGTATATGTCAGAAAGACAGACTATGCTTCCTGTTTCCTTCAAGTGGAAGTCACAATTTTTCATTTTAGTGCATAGGGTTTAGCGGGCGTAACTTTCAACTAAGATTTGTAAACTTTCAAGACAGTATTATATTGTATAAAGTTATACCATGCCAGTACGTTTCAGTGTGTGTGTATGTGTGTGTGCAACTTCACAATGTGTGTTATGGACTGATGATTATACCGGAGGTTATGATGGAACTGGTATGTAAATAGGCTCTCTGATATTACGTAAGGCAGTCTTAGGCCTAGAAAATGGGCAAATCGGTTTATGAATCAATACGACGAAACTCTGCCAGGATTGAAGTTTTCACATTCTCTATAAATGTAATGATCAACACGATACTCTTTATTCCAGTGGCGTGGTGCAGAACAAAGCCAGAGGAATTTCAAATCAGACTGCGATGACGTAATACAGAGACATGCTTGTCCAATCGAGAAAAATTTGTTGGATGCCTTGCATTAAAGATATCAGAAATTACTCCATCATTATTTACTTCTGAGTTTGCACTACCCAAATCCAAAGAAAGATATCCATAAGTTGAATAAAATCCCATTCTTTTTGACAACACTTATAGCATAATATGCTGTCTGGCCGCGCGGGGACAGCACAATCGCCAGGTGGGCGCGCGGCAACAGCCTGCTGGAGTGGCTACCTACCAAACATTCCTTAGCGTCACACCACTACCTTCGACATAATATTTTGAATACGAGGTGATAGATTGTAAGATACACGTCGCGTGCGTGTTTCTGTGACAAAAGCCTGGCGTGTCCTTCACCGGCTTGTGGTGAAAATTGTGTTTAGAAACAAGATCTGTTTGTGGCGCATCCTCGTGTTCCCGCCACATTTTGGGGACAAGACTCAGGTCGCTGGTGCCACATGATAAATAAAACTTAAATCAGCCATGGCCAGAAGCTCCCTCTTCTAGATATCTTACGTTCCCGAGTGTGATAAAGTAGGATAGATGCTTTAGAACTCTGCCAGAACGAGTTAAGAGTGTGAGGAGCGGGGCGGTAGGTGGTGCGGGGCTGGGGGCGGGGCGGGGCGGCAACAGGGAGCACCGTGCGCGTCGTTGAGTGGGCCCCGTGCAAAAGTAATCACGTTGCTCCTTCGCCATTTGCAGTAACCGGCCGTTGTGTATGTGGTGGAATATACGTACGGAGTAAAATTTAAGTCCTCGCCAAAGGTTAGTGAATTGACAGTTGGCCCGTGGTGTAGATTTGTTCCTGTAGGCGGCTTCAGGGTGGAAAATGAGGCTGGAAATCCTCGGGTGAAGGTGTGAGGCGATGAGGAAGTGCTGGAGGTTGGCTGGGGAGGTTGATCTAACCAGGCGACCGTTACATGGTGCAGTGAGCAATATGTCTAGCTGTCCCGCCACTTTGCCCGATTGAATATAGTTTCTTCCACGTGTCCGAGGTGAATTTTGGAGGGTTGGGGTGATGAGGGCAGGCATGAAGGCAGAGGTAGGCGTTGTCGTGGTCTGTTGTTTTGGCGGGAGACTGGACCGGGCTCCTCACAGCTGCTAACTTAAATTATAGCCTTTGATTTTGTGTCAGACCTCTCTTTCACCGCTCACCAAAACACCACATTCATCTCGCCCCCACCACCACTCAATATAACCCATGAAAGACCCGGTTTGTGTGGAAATTAGTGCATAAAATGTGAGCAAAGGGGTTGGTTGTCCTGTCAGTGCCCACGTAATACTTTGACAGACAACGAGATCCCTTATCATTTCTTAAAGCTGACGTGGATCACCTTTCATCGTTTACGTAAGCTCAGTCAAGTTGTGTGTGTATTATTGTGCTGTCTGGAAACCTGTAATGTTGGCCTACCGGATAGAAACTAGGTCAGCTAAGTGGCAGTCCTTCAAGCTGACAGGATCAATCAAGGACGAGCTTTAAAACGTTTTTTAGTGGAACACTTTGAAGTATTTGGTCATGCCGTGGGTTGTGGCACTTCTGTGACATGACAGTGCTAAGTGTTATAGACAAAAACAAATGTAGGTCAATGGGTGAACAAATGACCTTGAATGTTCTTTGTGGAAATAATTAGCAAGTGAGATTATGGTCAGTTTCGTGAAATGTTAGATAATGCACAACTGCAAATCAGGCTGGTGATTAATAAAGGAAAACTGACAAGGGTGGTGAATGTTTTGAAGTGAAATGTAAATTTCAAGATTGATTCAAAGTTAAAAAAAAAAAGCCCTTGTTAAGACTTCAAAATGCCTTTGTTCTTAGTATATTGGTGATGGCATGTGCATTGAAATAGTGACATTATTATTATTGAGGTTTTTATTGAATATTAAACTGACACTGATGGGAAATTAATCTGGAATTGTGGGTGCTTGAAGCTACATTATATAGCCACACTATTTTCATAGTTCACTTGGTAACTGCAGGATGTGTTGAGATAAGCCATAGGAAAATGTAGTTTATACTGTGGCAGATTAGTATAGTTATTGATAGAATTTGTAGATACTTGTTGGATTTTTAAAGAAATATGATGCTGATGTTGAATGGATGAGTTGCTCATGATAAACTAGCTTCAGAAGAAATGACAGGCTGGGTTTTTCTTTTAATCAGATTTTATATTTGCATGAAGTTTTGAGTCACAGTAAATGTGAATAACAGTAGCCTAGAGCTGTTCCTTTTATTATTTTTATTATTATTTTACTTGACAGTTTTATTCAGCTGAGGACACAAACTGGAGGCCTTTGTCAATCCTGTCATTATGAGAATTTTTCCAAGTTGATGATTGGTGTAGCAAGGGTAAAATATCAAGAAATATTAGAGGGGTTAATGCTATTTTTGTTTTATAACTGCTGTCTTTTTTTACCATTTGGCTGTCTTTCCTTAAACATCACCACCAGTCATATACCACCTTATCTTTGGTCTCCTCCTTTACCTGACTAATCTCCACTGTTGGTTGAAAACATTCAGTTAGACTACAGCAGCAAAGTGATTTGATTAACATTTCTTGTACATACATCACACCATGACTATAGGGTATTGCAGTTTTGTAAAATCCTGCCCCCCACCCCAGTTATGCTACTCAGGTTACCGTAGGTGGATTAGTTTAGGTTGGCATGGTACTATTAGTTCAGTTGGTTAGGTAAATTGGAGGGGGGAAATGTAGATGACCTTATTATCCAAAGCAAAAAATTTCCTCTTTCAGTAGCTATAGTATTTTTGGTGAAGTTATGAATGGAGAGTAAGTTGGGTTGGCAAGGTTTGTTGGCGGGATATAGTAATAACTCTCCAAAACTGCAAGTTTACATTTTTCAGTACCATAGCTACTGCAGTCATGATGAACCATTCAAACTGGTCTTTCTTTAAACCTCTTCATTCTGGTGATAGGATTTTTTATTTTAATCAGTCTTTCCCAGTTTACATACTTTAGGATAGAGTCTCTGAATTGTAGGACTAAGTAAGGTATGGCTTAATTGTTTCCTTCACTATAACCAAACTATACGTGCTCCCTACGTGTCAACAAGTGGGTTGGTGGAGGGTTGGTGCCCCTCCCTGTAAAACAACTAACTCAGTGTCAAATGGCCACCCTTTACGGGATTATGGTGTCTGGCAATAGATAGATAGATACATAGACTAATTAGTGCTTCTCAGGAGCTGAATAAAAATTGCATAAGCAAGAATAACATTCAAAGAAGCCACATAGCAAAACTTATGGACTGCTAAAGTATCTTCTGTAGTACATTCTGATAGTTTTAATTATGGCAGCTCACTAATTTTACTTTTTTTTCTTTTTTATAGAATTTGGAAAGTCTTTAATGTTGAAGCTTAACCTTTACATATTTTTATTTTTTGTGGATAACATTGAAGCTTTACCTTATTTTTTATTTTTTGTGGCCATTGTCCCACATTCCACACAACCTTGCCTACTGCCCTAACAGGCTTGTCTCCTTAATGAACTCAAACCCCTTTTAAGAGGTTTAACTTAAGTTTAGTGAGTTGATTCTGACATGGAGATGACATTGCTACCTAAAATATTGAATTTGTATTGCGATGCTTTTATGAACAATTTACCGTCAAGAAAACTTACAAAATAGTCTGTCTTGCATACAATGGTAGGCAACGAAAAGTGGCAAGAAATCCCATTTTCCTGTTTTACCCTCTGTAAGGAGTTTGTTTTGGGCAGGAATTATATTTTTGTCTTACAACAATGTGGAAACTATAGAACCAGACTCTAATCTGGAAAGGAGTGGCTGCAGATGAATTGCCTCCATGTCACCCTGTCCCCTGTCATCAGGCTGTCTGTTCTCCAACTCACACCTTCTCCATCCCAAACATACCTCTCCACCCAGTCCTTTCATTCATTTCACCAACTTTGAACTAATGACTGAGAACCATCAGAGGTAAGGGTCATTAAATTTTGGAGGGGGAGGGGGGAAGTTGTATGTGTCTTGGTAGAGGTATGTGCTGAGTCCTCTTATGTTAGCACACAGGTTTGGTGACCCCCACTGCTCAGCACGTGTTATGAGCACCCGTGTACCCTTCAGAAACAGGCTTCAATAGGTGGTGATAGTAATAGTCTAAACCCTGGCCACTACTGGGAGTAGGGCATTTGGTTATAGATGGATGGATAATGTGCATTAAATGTATCACATAGCAAGAGGTGCTAGGGGCTTCTGGATACCTTTGAAGTATGACTTGGTGTGTTAATCTTGGAAATGAGAATAGCAGAGAAAAATGGCTTTGACCCCC
This sequence comes from Coenobita brevimanus, assembly GCF_032717465.1. Lineage (NCBI taxonomy): Eukaryota > Metazoa > Arthropoda > Malacostraca > Decapoda > Coenobitidae > Coenobita > Coenobita brevimanus. The sequence goes on from NC_137040.1 coordinate 357,571, forward strand.
TTTCGTCCACATATTTATCCATTATTTTATTCTTGCTACCTCCAGACGATATTATTTAGCCTGGAGAGAATTTCTGAGGTGATGTTGACAGCACAGTACATGAATTCAAGTAAAAGTAACTGGATTACTTGTTGTTGGTTAGATCATACATAGATTAATATTGCAGTAATCCCTGTTGCATCGTAGCATTCCCTGTTAATGCTAAAATAACATACAAGCCAACAGAGGAAGGAATGGGCTTGTTTCTGGTAACCTCTACTGGAGGGAGATGGCAGCTTTAACCTTCACTTCACTAACATCTTTTGTTTTACTTCTGCTGCCTTCTGATTTTGTTTAGCTTAGGAGAGGCTTTGCAAACTGGAGGGGGGGAGGGGTCAGAGTAAGACGTTGTGATGTAGTTTTCATTAGCCATTTGATTTTTATGGAAAATATTGTTGGATAGGAGTTAAGAGTTTACAGGCTACTAAAAGAACACTGGTACACTTACTAGCTTGTACTGTATCCAGGCTAAGGAAGTTTCTTAGCATGACTTAATTATATAGCTTTCATATGGTACCTCAGTATTTTGGTGTGTTTCATCTAAGATATGTATAGTTTGCAGTTCCCTATCTATATATAAATATATATATATATATATATATATATATATATATATATATATATATATATATATGACTCGAGGTGTTATGTGAGCCAGTTAACCCCATTAGAGACATCTTGCTAAGCTGAAAAATTGTTAGGAGTTGGCCTAAAAATACCATAGTAATAATGAATGAGAGTTTGTTAAATAGTCAGCGAGTGAAGTTTCTCCTTTGCTGAACAATATTGTGTGTTGTCAGCTAAAATAAAATATAGAAAGTTGTTGGTCTACAGTAAAAGTGTTAAGCTGATCAGAACACCTTGGAGTGGGAAAGGTCTTGAATGATGAATAATGATGTGAAACTTCTGTTTACATGTTATGGATAGCCTATATAAGTGAGTGAGTCCAGTAGACTGCAGAGAAGTGGTCACTTTTGTTGGGTGCCTCTGAGATCTTTGCTTGGTTATGTTGAGTGATTTGCCTGAGTTATGTGCCTTGTGGTGAGGAGCTGCATTTTATTTGATGGATAATGTAAAATTTTGGGCAGCTAAAATGTGTTTCATGACATTGACAAATGAGTGTCCAATGATTTTGACATTGCAGATACAGTACCCAGTACTAAATTTAGTAGCTTAAGTAATAAATTGGGTGTGGTTCTCCAGCCCCTGGTTCGTGGTTCTCTGTGACATCTACAGTACTTTTTATTGTACTGTAGATGCCATAGTTTAGATCATTTTAATATGGACAACCATTGGAGTTAGAGTTAGTATCCTTATGCACAAAGTAAAAAAGTTATTTATATACTGGTATATAATTTTATACAGAAAAATTGGTGAAGACTCCCTGAATGTGGTTAGTGAAAAAAAATATGTACGGTTTATATACGGTAATTCCTCAGTTTTCCAGACAGCCACTATCTGGACCATCCATTATCTGGATGCTGTGATCTGGCTGTTCAAAACCATTATTCATACTTTTTTCTATTTTATTCAGATGAAATGCTTGCATCCGGGTGCAAATTGTGGCTGTGCAAACATTTTTGCCCTTTGTGTGTGTGTGTGTGTGTGTGTGTGTGTGTGTGATGGGTCTGGTTGACCACAATTATTGCTTAGCTGTAGTTTATGGGTCTGCCTGACCAGGTAGAGTACTGTAAAACACCAGGAATAATTCCTGTACAATATACTGTAGTGGCTTTTTATGATGGTTTTCAAAGTTAGGGTACAGCATGTACAAGGGGAGGGGGGAGAAGTCCACTATCCTGACAGCCACTATCCAAACTTGCCTTTGGCTCAATTACGTTGGATAATCGAGGGATTACTGTATATATATGTGTGTGTGTTTATGTATGTATGTGTGTATATGAATATATGTATTGACTGAAATTTGTCATACCACTTTGGGGGTCCAGATTGACAGAATTGTCTTTCTGGTTGTTGCAGAGGAGCGATGGCGGAAGGTAACGGCGGAGGGGACCCGGGTTCTCAGATAGACGGGGAGAGAACAGAGGACTACCAGAAGCTCATCAGTTATGGTCTTAATGAGAAGGTCGCCGCAAAACTGGACGAAATCTACAAACAGGGCAAATTGAGACACGAAGTAAGCCATGGTGGTATTTGTTATTTTTTATTAGGATTGTGTTTTGGTGGTTATATATATATATATATATATATATTTTATAATCTCTCAGTATTGTATTCCTCAATATTCTCAAGTCTAATGCTTTCCATTTCTTGACTTCTAATTACCCTGTTTTTCACTGGGAAATGAAACAATAGAGTTTGGTGAGTGTGTGTTTATGGCATGGGTTTCAAAGAAATTACAAAACTGGTGTTATGTGCAGGTAATACAGAGTTGCAGGGAATGAATGAAGATTAAGTAAATGAATTAATTTCAATTTTTACTGTAGTTTCACTCATATTAAATGTCAGGACCAACTTGCCTAGCCCTGGGCTCCTATGCTCCTTGTGGAGCAACACAGATGATGGTGATGATATATATACTGTATTTACTGTATCTAGTTATAGTGAAAGTGAACTGTGCTTTCCTTTCCTATATGCAGTACTTCATTTGTAAATTGCATTTGTAAAAAGAAACCTACTGTATTTGTGAACAGTTCTTTAGTATTATCAGCATTTTTCTTACACTACTTCCACTTATCATGGACTGTATATGAATGCTGAGAGGCCTTAGTATCTATCACTTATGGTATAAGGTATAGTTTATTGGAATGCTTAGAGACCTCAATATCTGCTTATGGCAAGTACTTACCATGTGTCATTAGGATTAAGTCTTGGATTATGCAGTATTTAAATGGGAAAATCCAGCTAGAGTTGTGATTCAGCAGTAAAGATCTGACACTTTACACACTCAGCTTTAATGTGTGAGCAGTTTAGTAGTGCTGCTCCTGAAAGGATGTTGACCATGTTACTTGAGGAGACATCTTAACTCCTTTTCTTCAGCATTATCAGTTGCTTGCATACCAGATAAGTGTATATAAGTACAGACATTGTTTGCATCAGTAGTGTATACAAGTGGACAGAAAGGTGTAATATGCAAAATGTATCTAATCCATTTATTCAGTTTAGGGTAGACTTTTTTAACAATTGGAAAGGTATACCAAAGAAATCCTAAGTTGCATGAAGAATAAACATCATCTGCCTTTAAAGAAAATGTTAGTAAAATACTATGCTTACCATAGGGATGTCATCACGTGATTGTGTCCATAAGAGACTAACTGGTCTTTATAAGCAAGTCTCATTAATGGTTAAGCAGTTTTACACATTGCATTCGTGTTCATACTCTGTATATTTCATACAGTATTCACTTGAATTTGTAAAGTGTTTATCAGAATAGATGAAGATAAACATTTAAGCAATTAGCTGTATGAACAAACCTCCTCCTAGGGTGCATTCTCAGTGAGTGGAAATGCAAAGACGTATCTGTAATTCCACGACATTTAAGTTGATTGTATCGGTACTTTGTTATCTCGAGTCTTTTGATAACTTATCCAGTACCAGTACTGCAATGCCTGAATGTGAAAGGCCCTTTAAGATAATAATTTTATCATTAGTCATTCATATTGGTTGCCATCTCTAGTTTATATTTTTACCTGCATCACAAGTGGTTAGGGTTTTTTGCTTGCATCATGCCACTTCTGTGAGCAGCAGGTCCTCCTCTTTTAATTACTTCAGTCTAATGGTGTTTCTTTCGTTCCACTCATGTTCTGTCCAAACATTTCCAACTTGGAGATTTTTTGACCTTAAAGTTTGAGATATAGCATACACTGATGTTAAGTGAAAGATGTATCCAAAGTCAAGTAAAGCCATCTGGAGGTAGCAGAATAAACTAGTAAAGCATCACTATACTGAAAGGGTTAACTGTCAGCACTGAGTAGCTTAGCCCCAGGCCCCAACACTTCTAAAGAATAAGAAAAGATGTGGGTTTATGACAGCTAAATGACAAATATAAGGTTAAGAAGAGGTATACTTTCTCTCTTCCAGTGCTTTTATGCCATTGTTATTGCAGTTGAATGTAGTTTATTTACCTTGGTCAGGGGTTTCATTCTTTTGCAGCTTGTTTTTCGCAGTAGCAGAAAGACATTGCTATGGCTCTTAATCCTTTCTGTAGCACTGTTATGTGACTAGCGCTGCTTTGTCACTTGTTCAAGTTCAGCATTGAGGATGGAAAGGTGGCAGTTTTAGTCCAAGTTAGAGTGAATAGAGTATAGCACCTCACTGCCTGGCCTTTCTTTTTGGTACAGGACTTAGATGAACGGGCCTTGGATGCGCTAAAAGAGTTCCCGGTGGAAGGAGCGGTCACGGTACTCAAACAGTTCTTGGAGTCCAACCTGGAGCATGTATCCAACAAGTCTGCTTATCTCTGTGGTGTAATGAAGACTTACAGACAGAGGAAACAGTATAACAGTAAGTATCTAAGCTATGTTCCTCTTATTTAGTTTTTATTCTCCCTGTTCTGCTGCTGAATACCTAAATGGGCAAGGGTTCATGCTAATGATAAAACATCTGCCCATATCTGTTATGTGATGAAAACTTTGGGGAAACAGTATAGCAATAAGTATTAAAGATACATATCACTTTCCTTGTTTTGTGGATATGATTTCACCCCAACTTTATGAGGAGAAAAGAAAATGGCAATGATATATTCAAGGTATGGTGTTTCATCACTGATACTGAATTAGTATGCCTGTACAAGAGAAGCTAATTTTCCAACACAAGGAAAAGTTCAGAATGTAGCTAGTCACTGACTAGAAGGTTATCTGATCTCTTTTCAGTTCCATATTGTCCATTATATGATGCTGTCAAGATACAGAATTACTAATTCTTTGTAGCAAATAAGTAATGTCTTGCCTTGGGAGGGCCTTAGTTAATCACTATGTAGTAGCATCCATTCTAACAAGCAGTGACTTAATTTTGCATTACTCTCATGGCATACAAAATTTCTTGATCATTTATTTTCGTGTGCCTTCTGATGTTTCATGTAATGTGGAAGATTGGTATACTGTATTAGAATAGTGTGTTAACTCTTGTAAGGTTTGATTTCATTGTAGTGTTACCACAGAGCCGATAGAGAACAGAGCAGGGTGGAGGATTGCTATGAGGTGAACCCATCTGACCTGTGCTACAAGAAGTCAGACTTAAAAGTTACCAGGTGTTTGCAACCAGAATAACCAGTTTTTTCACTTTACTGCTCCTGCAGCAGACAGCATGGCGGTCAATCCTGGCAAGGGTCCAAATGAGGACAACTTGAAAGCCATCCTAGAACGGACAGGGTACACCCTAGATGTAACCACAGGGCAGCGCAAATATGGTGGCCCACCACCCAACTGGGAGGGACCTCCACCTGGTCCAGGCTGTGAGGTGGGTCCTCTGTGCATTTTTAGATTTAGCTGGGGGGATCTTTATGCTAAATGGTCCTTTGGGTTAAGGTGCTTCACATGGGTATGACTGGTATGGGTATATCTATATATATCTGAGGGTGGGTGCTATTTTATGTTTTATTGAGAGTCCAGATGCCTGCTTCTCAAATGGATGAATGTGACTGGTACAGGTTTATATCTGAGGTGATTGGGGTTTATTGCTCATATTTCCAGTGGAGCACTTCTTTAACTTTGTCAGTGTAGGTCCCAACTGTCCAGTGTGAAAGATTATATATTGGAGGAATGGTTCAAGAATTATGGGGTTGAGCACAGTCTTAGATGATTTTCGTGTGCCTGATCATAGGAAATTGAGATGGAAAGGAATTTGGTATAAATGTACAAGAATGGTAAGGTTGTTTTAGCTGGAAAGGTTGAATACATTCATTGGTGGCTGGAATATTTAGATAGATGAAGAAAGAATGGGCATAGCAGGTGAGTTAGGTGCCAGGGATACTTGATTTTACAGGTGGTGAAGATATTAGAGAGGACAGCTTATCAGCAGGTTAGAGACATTAAAGCAGTTTGTTCTTGGCCACCCCTTGGGAATTCAGAAGTCTGGCTATAAATAGAGGTTGTGTTAGAAGTGGGTTTTGTAGCGAAAATATTATACAGTACAAAGTAATGTACAATACAGGAATAAATAACATGAGATTTCACAAGAATGTGAGGGAAAGTCGCAGAGCAGAAGGCAGTTATTGATTTTATGTGAGGGTGAGTTGCGACTGGTCACTCTAGCTTGCAGTGTCTGGACTAAGTAGCCTAGCCCCAGGCCCGTATATTCCTGATTAGGTGGATAAAGATTTCAGTGAAGCTGAGTGTGGAGTATTTCTATACAAGCAAGTAGAGGAATAGGGAGTGGCTTATGGTTTTGATGTACCGTTGGTTTGAGTATGGAGGGCTTCAATGCAAGCAGGAAGAGGAATGGGGAATGGCTTATGGTTTTGATATACTGTTGGTTTGCATAATGGAAGTCTGGTCTGTTTCCCAGAACATTGCTGATGATATATCCTAATGTCATTTGATTCCTTCATAATTGAACAAGGAACATAGAGTGGAGGATAACAACTTTCCAGTATTCTTCCAAGAATTATGGTAAGATCCCAAAAGAGTTGTACCGGTATGAGGAGGAGTTCATTGAAAATTGGAAGAAGATATTTTCATTTCACAATTCTTACAGGTATTTTGTGGTAAGATCCCAAAGGAGTTGTATGAAGACGAGTTGATTCCCTTGTTTGAGAAGTGTGGCGAGATCTGGGACCTGCGACTGATGATGGATCCGATGACTGGGCAAAACAGAGGGTATGCATTCATCACCTTCACCACGCGGGCGGCAGCTAGCGAGGCGGTCAGGCAGGTATGTTAGTAGTCAGGGAAATGTTAATTGGCTTTTGAAATTGTTAGTAGGAAGGAATTTGTGTAAGGTGTTCCTGTAAATTTTGAAATTAGGAAGTTGTATGGTTAAATTGTTTGTCTTCAAATGTTGTTAAGGGGGAAATACCAGTATTTGATTAGGTGGTTGTCTTAGTCCAGATAATGTTGCTAGCAAACTTTTTTTTATTAGGTTATTCTGTATCTTCCAGTAAAGACCTAGCTTGGAAATGCAAATTTAGGATCATTAGGAATAGGAGCTTAGGTGTGAATACCTGTATTGTACTGGGGTTGTCAGCATGGAAAGAGGAAAGTTAGGTCAGTAATATGATGAAAGAAATTTGTTGTGTCAGGATTCAGAAGTTGGTCTAGTGATGGTTTTGATTTGCAGTTTGTACTAGGCATTTACAAGGGAAACTGTTCAATTGCTGTAGTGCTTTATCACTTGGTTTAATAAATGTGCTTGAGCGAAGTCATCCGAAGCTTGATTGAAATGCCTGTTCCAGTTCATGTTTTCATGTTATTAGAGCATTCATGCTTCCAGTTGTATTAAGGTTAAGGATTACAGATCATCAGCTTAACTGTTATTTTTAGTACAATAATTAGAGTATGATGAAAAGAGATGACCAGTATCAGATCATTTATCAATGCTGTGTCTAGTATTTGTCTTGGCTGTGTGGAGGATTTAATGGAAGTTAAATAGATTTCATAATTATTGCTCCTGCTGCTAAGTATTGCTTTTGCTTCAACCAGATGCTTGAATTGAGAAAAGTAGGTGACAACTTTACCATTGAATAATTTGCCTAAAAATATTTCATCAATTTGTCATTAGAGGAATATAATAATTAAACTTTAATATTGTGCTGTAGAAAGTTTCTAGGGAAATATTCAGAGTTTGATAATGTCCTGTTCAGAGTTGAAAATGTTATACCTTTGCTCTTAATCAGTAAAAACTTTACCTAGCATGCTTTACAGAGTTCTTTGTAGATAAATATATACAGTATCTGCATGTATACTTTGTACTGCCAGGGGATGGAGAAATAATTATATATTCCCTATGTTTCATAAAAGATGGCTGAGGGACAATAATTTTCCCCACTGTAAATTGGTGTAGAGATGTGGCAGCTCTTTTGCCCATCACTTACAGTGCAAGTACTCCATACTGGAGAGCAATGTGGAAGGTTCAAACTGTGCTTCCTTTCTGCTTTGAGTAATTCCCTTAAAAGATCAGAGTTCCTTTGATGCACCTACCTCGTGAAAACATTCATTTTTTGTTTAGATTAATTTGATATGCTTGATATCTGCAGCTAATACCCTATGTGATGCATGAGTAGGTTAATTAGGTTAGAATGTCATTTAAATAGTAAGCTGTTGTATTGTAGAATGGGGGTAAAGTAGCTTGAGGTGGATAAGTATGTGAGCAGACATGAATTACAGTATTTCGGATTCTTTCGTACAACTGATGGTTTCTGGTTGAGGTGATATGTCTTTTAGGGTAAAGTTAGTAAATTTTAGCAGAGGGTTGGTGTAGACATTAAGGATTTCAGATTGGTTGTGTGTTTCATGAACCAGAAAAGGCATTAATATATCTGACGAGTGATGAATACAGTACTATATATTTTAATGAAGTACTTCACCTATGCCTGTCCACAATTTTAGGAATAGTTGATAAGCATTTTCTCTTTACTAATGGTTTGGTTTTTATTCTTAAGTATCCTTTCTTATCTTTATCCTTTAAATTTTTTTTCTCCTGCTTTCCTGACTACAATACTGCAGTCTGTCTAAATTGGAATTACACTTAGCCACAACTTGCATTTGTCCACATCTGCCCATACTCTCTCACTCAGACTCGATCACCTGTAACTTTAGTTCATTCCATATGAGAATAATTACAAGTGATAGAGCTATTCACTTGTTATTTTATTCTTTTCCAAATTAGAATTGTAGTTAAAGGTGATGGGATTTGAGTGAGGAAGTATGGATATGGGTGGAATGGTGTGATATGTAGCGGAGTGTAATTTTACGGGTAGTATCCTGAGGTGGCTTTGGAGATTTCACAACTGCTTTCTTATTGATTTGTCTGCATGTTAGCACTGCAGTATCCTCTTGTTTGTTATTGATGCAAACTGTGTTGACAATAGAGCCATAAATAATATACAAGAGCATGCTTAGGGACAACATGCCAAATTAATTGCAGAAGTATGAGGTGCAGTGAAACCACCTGTGCCACCCAGAATCTAGCCCTAATTTAAGTGGACTAAACTCCCTTCCCTGCTGTGCTTGTGCGTACTGGCAGGTATTTCTTGCTCCCTCCTTTGATTGAACCTTTTTCCGTGTGCGCAAGTGACGCTGTGTAAAAGTCACCAGTAAATGCTTAGATGATTCATATTTAGGATCTTCACCAGTCCAACCCCCTCAGACCGTTGATGTCTTTTTTAATTGTGCGAAACACAAGATGATTTTGTTTGGCTTAAGAGACACTGATACTAAAGGGATAATTGAGATCATACATGCTCCCTCAGGTTTGAAAAGTCATGAGACCTTTTAGCCTGATTTTTCAAACTGGTGGGGTTAGGTATAGACTCAGCCAATCCCTCTTGTGCAATCGATCCTAATTAATAAAAAAAAAAAAAAAAAAAAAAAAATGGAAGTAATGAATGAAATACGAAATATATCATCATATTGAAGGAGTTGAAGTTGGTGAAATGTAAAAATCATCAGCAAATGCTTAGATGATTCATGTGTAGGGCCATCACCAGTTTAAAGTAGGTGAAAAGCTACCATATGAAGTGAGTAATGAAAGATGTGATATGAATTTGCCAGTTTGCACTTTTAAGAATTTGTTAGAATGGTTTGTACTCATGATGTCTTCGTCACATACAGTAATGAGTTCTCATTTTCAATGTTTTAAATAATATATATATATATATATATATATATATATATATGTATGTGTGTGTGTGTGTGTATATATATATATATATATATATATATATATATATATATATATATGTATGTATATATACATATATATAATGAAATACAATGAGATCTCATTTTGATCAAACTATATATATATATATTTTTAAGAGATGTTTAAAAATTGGCTTAATTACTATTACATAATATTCAAAAAGTCTAACAGTGATGTAAATCAGTTACAGCATCTTGAAAAATGAGGATGAAGATAAAATACAATAGATCTAATGTTTTTTAATGGTATGTGCCTGGAGACCTTGTGGGACCACAGTTGAGTGAATGTGTGGTGTTGGATGTTCTTTCAGCTGGCACTGTGATAAGCTACATGGCTTAGTAGTGCAAGAAACAATTGAGCTGCACTTCAACTATAATAGCAAATTGAGTCCGTAAAATTATGTAGTTATCATCCCTGGCCCAGGAACAGTACATGCCAAAATTTTTTGAAAGACAACTTCAAAAATAATCTCCATTTCTAAAGTGATCGAAGTACCTTTACGTGACATTTGACAAGTGCATTTTCCTCTGGAGTTTTATCGGCGTGAAACTGTGCTCACTCTACCTGACCTCTCCATAACTCTTCTCCGTGTGAGAAGTGTTCCTTCAGAATGCAACACAAGTAGTTGTAGTTTTGATGTAGTATTTGCAAGTAACCATTAAGGCCCAAATCAGTTTTCACTTGATGCCAAGGAGGTATTCTTTTTTCTTTTTCACAGCTTGATAATTACAATGTCAGGGAAAATGCTGCCCTGAAAGTTAATATTAGCATTCCTAATCTGCGGCTGTTTGTGGGGAACATCCCAAAATCAAAGTCAAAAGAAGAAATTATGGAAGAATTTTCAAAACGCACAGGTAAAGTGAGAGCGCTCAACTGTTTGTTTGTACACCTTCATTATAAAATGAGGTATTCCTCTGACATTGTTTTATTTGTTCCCTTAATCCTCAGAGGAGTACCTCAACCATTTTCATTATCAGAATCTACTTGTCTCTTTGGCTGTGGAGTTTATTTCAGGGTTCCAAGTAGATTCACATGTACGTCTTAATTTATGCTCATATACAGGAATCGTCATGTCTTTTGCAGCTGAATGAATATGAAATTCAGCGCGGCAAAAAATTAGGGGTCACTATTTCATACAACAATCATCGATTGTTCGTAGGAAATATCCCCAAGAACAGGGAGCGACATGAGTTATATGAGGAGTTTGCAAAGCACGCACGTAAGTTGACCTTTGTGTCACAGGTAGTCAGTGGCTTGTGGGTATGTCAGTCCTAGCTGTGCGTTCTGTCACCATTGACTTGCCAGCTTCTTACACTAGGGATCCTATTCTTGTTGGTTAAGGAGGCTTCATAGCACCACTTTCCCAGGGATTTATCTTCAGTATTACACCAATATATTCTCATGATGCTGCTTATATCTTGGCAATGTTGACATAGATTGCATAAGTACTATACTAGAGAATATTAACTTGCCATATGCATAAGTAAATTGGTAAGGAAGAGTTGTTAGTAAGCCTCCTAAGCTGACAAGATCTTGTCCTCGTTAGTTAAGGAGGCCCTGTAGCATCTATTCCACATGAGTTTATATCTGCATATGGCATGTTGATATTCTCTTGGATGTTATTTATACAGTATGTGTTTGACATTAAGATATAAGTAACATGCAATAGAATAGTGTGGTATGCAGAATATATCACTAAGGAAAAGATGCTTGAGGTCTGCTAAGCTGACGAGAATATGGGCATAAGAATGTGTTTTAAGTGATCCCCTCTACATTATAGATATGTAAAGCTAGACATTTCCACAATATAACTGGCTCTAAACATGGTTGCTTGATGGTGCATCATACTCACTGCTCCCCCTGTGAACCCCATCCACACATATCCTTGAGTTTATTTCCCATGGATTAATTTAGTACTAGCACTGATGCTGTGCTCAAGCTATGGCATCCTTACCTGCAGCAGCTGAAGGGTTTCAAATAGTTTTTTTTTTTTTTTTTTTTTTTTTGTTTTTTTTTTCCAGTTGCCTGGTGACACATTGGCCACTTTTTATTTCTCTTTTCCTTTTTGCAAAAGATTCATGTCATTGCCCTGACTTCAACTAGCAATGTCTTGCCAGATGGCAGTAAAGGAAGTATATATTTTGCTTTTTCACATGTTTTATTTTTTTGCCCTTAATACATGTGTTTATTTCTGTGTCATGTGGTAAGGCATTGCCCTTGATTTGCTAGTGGTGTTGCTTGCATGAAATTTTTAGCAGTGATGGCTAATTTGGTCCTGTATATCATACACTAACATGACTCCATACAGCCTTTTTGTCCATTTTATTTTTTTAGTGGTTTTATTCTTAAGGCTTATTTTTATATCCCTCTTTATTTTTCTCCCAATAGGTGCCATGTGTATTAATTTAGTTTTTAAGAATATAGAAAGCTGAATAGAATTACCACAATATTGCAATGACAGTTTTGTTAAAATGAATAATACTTGATTATGAGCATATTGACAATAATACATAATTATGTATTGATCAAATCTAATCTTCCTTTTTTCATTTTCCTCCTCTCCTAATAACTGTAACAGCTGGTCTGGTTGAGGTGATTATCTATAGCTCGCCTGATGACAAGAAGAAGAATAGAGGATTCTGCTTCCTTGAATATGAATCCCACAAGGTGAGCCACAGTTAAGATCGTTGTTAGAAGATAGGAATGCTGTTGGCAGTGTTATAGAGAGACACCTTTATGTTGTGGCACTGATACCAGGCAGTGGCAGTTAAACAGTTTATCCTTCAGCATACTCCTCGTTACCCAAAAGGAGGAGGATGGACTGCAGGAGATGGGCAGCTTTAGCCTGCAGTCCACTGGAATCATGTTCAGATGAGCCCTAAGTCACAACAGCAACATTGTTGGCATGCAAAGCTGGAAGTTGATGAAAGGTTTGTAGTTGAGTGTTGATAAAGTTTTATCTTTATTGTTGAAGCCACCAGGAGTGTCCTGCACAATAGCACATATGTAACCTGACAATTGCCAAACCCCTTTCAGCCTGATTCATTGCCAGCTGTAGTCTGGAGTGTTCATTGGACCAGTGTCTAAGGAATGAGAGGCCCAGCTCTGTTAGATTAAACCAGACTTACATTTATGCTTTCAGTCCAGTTTTGTTTGTCTTGATGGACCTTTGATGGTTAAGGTTTGAAGGCTGCATCTTAAGCCTGCCAGTTCAAAGAATCTGTCCTAAGGGAAATAATTTATCTGGGCAAAGCAAAAATACAACAAAATATAGATTGAGATGGTTAATGCAAGTTTATCCTTAGGCAAGAAATAAGGTCAGGATGATGGTGATGGCAAGTAGGCTGGTGTTGGGACATTTGATTTTTTTTTTTTTTTTTTTTTCTCCACTACCAAAAAAATATATACAGTATAATCATCAAGCAATTTTTGTTATTTATGGGTTGATAAATCATCCCAGTACACATACAAGGTGTACTGGTACTTTAAGATATTTTAATAACCTGCTATGGCAAATCACACAGCATGCATACAATAATTGGATTTCAATGTTATTTTGTTTAGGGACACGGCAAGGGGTTCTAGGGGGGAGTAAATGAATATGTGGACGTGTCGTTAGTTCTCCAAGTATGTTTTTTCTCTCTCTCGAGCCTGCCTCACTGCATCCTTAGGTGGGAAAAAGAGGTCGAGATGATGAAATGTAGTTCCACAAGCAGAAGTAAGGGTTGGTCATCCACCCTTTATGTGGTGGACTCGTTTAACCTGTTCTGAAACCCCTGTATCTTTATATATCATTATCTACACATCTGACTATAATCAGGTGCCTTAATCTTGGAATGGGTACTGGCCACAGATAAATCTCCTTTCTATCAGGCTGCCCTCTCTCACATACCTCTCCACCCTTCCATCTCATCCTTGGCCTCCCTTTCCGTCTCACTCACATTAGTTGCATTCTCTATTCTTTTAGTATCATCAGCAGATTTTTTACACTACCCTTCTTGTAATCACCATAATTTCTTTACACAGGCAGCCTCATTGGCAAAGCGGCGGTTAAGTTCAGGGCGGTTCAAGGTTTGGGGTTGTGAAATTATTGTGGACTGGGCGGATCCACAGGAGGAGCCTGATGAAGACACTATGTCAAAGGTTAGTACCGCTTATTTGTTATTTCCTTTTACATTACCAACAGCCTCCACGGTAATTGAAATGTGTGTGTGATGTTTTCTTTTGAAGTTCAGTATAAATAAGGCTTTGTCTGGATTCTTGCAGCCTGAATAAGAAGTAGAATGGAAGAGATTGAGATGCCATGGACATTATTGAGGATAGACCAGGGAAAGTGTGTGAGGAGGCTTTGAAGTATTGAGGTACCAGTTTGTTGGCTAAGAGATAGGCCAAGGCATGGGGCAAGGTGTTGAGTGTTGACAGATCTAGAGGTAATAGAAAGTGAGTTCAGAACAGAGTGAGGTGGTGGAGTGCTATTAGTTTTATCTGTCTGATCTATGCTACTTGGAAAACAGACATAGCTGATACATACAATGAAAGTTAATTTCATTAGACTTTGTAGCTTTTATTGCAATAGATGGAACCATACACCTTCATATGTTGCTACTTGAATGGTAATGTACTGTTTGTGCGGAAACACTCAAGTTATACACCTCCCTGTATAGTCTTATTTACTACTCTTTCTGTATATTGCTTTGTCCCTTCGAATTCCACTTTATATTCTATCTGTACTTTCCTGACCCTTTGTTGTTTTATATTTTGCCTATTGAATCTGGTTACATATTATAGAGTACCGTAGGTTTGTGTCCCTAGGCTAATTTCTGTGCAAACCTGGTAGACTGCAGGCAGAAGTTCTTCTTCACTTCACAGTTCTCTTTATGATGAATAAGGAGGGAGTTTAGGGGATTTTCATAAACCACTGCTCGATTATAGCAGCACCTCTGCACAGAAGCTCCCCTCTTGTTTCCTTTAAATAATTTTATCTGTATCTTTATGGATGATTTTATTCAGTTACACATTCTTAAAGGGTTAGGTTTAAATTTCAGCAGTCTGTCTGTCTGTTGCCAGATACCGCCCCGTAAGGGGTGGCCACACAAATCGCCTCCATGTTGCCTTGACCTCTGCCATTTCACTGACTTGGTCCCAGCTCGCCTACCTCTCATATACCTCTCCTCTCTATCCCTTCATCTCATCCTTGGCCCCCACCTCCCTCTACCCTGTTCCACCTGACTCATACACTATTCTCATCAGTCTCTCACACTCCATCCTCTCCACATGGCCAAACGACCTCAATGTGTGTAATATTAACTGTAATTTAGGTTTTTGATAGGAGTGCTTATACACAGTGGCACCAATATGAGAGGACAGTGGAGCCTCTCAGTTATTTAAATGTTCCTAAGTCACCCTAATATCCCCCAAAAGGAGGTGGTGGCTTGCAAAAGGAGGGCAACTGCTGGGTTCACATTCAGATGAGCCTGGGTTTGGAAATACTGCTGATAGCAATACACCAAGCCCTCATTTTTCGACCAATCTTCATTCAACAAAATTTGTTATTTTGACATAAATCTATACCCTTTTTTGTTGTTTGACTTGGTCATCCCTGCCATTTTGATATTCAGACCTCACTGCCAGACAGACCAGCTGAGCTGTCTGACTGCTGCACTCTGCCCTACTGATTGGTTGCCTCTCCATCTGTCTGCATTCTTTTTTGGTCTTGTGGAATGCTACAGCACCACCATGGCTCCTCCCACGACCCCTGCTATTATCCCTGTTGAGCACAGTCATGTGCTCACCAACATGAGTGACTGTTTCACTATCACATGGTCGGGTGACGATTAGGGTTGCCAGATTTGAACTCAGCCACATTACCAAAATCATCAGTTTTTATTACCATATTAAACTTTTCATTGGCAAATTCTTAAAGCAAGCATTTGTTCTTCACTAATTATATATACAAATGGAAATAATTGCTCTCCTTATAAGTAGCAGCATGTTGATTATTTTCGCGCTGTGTAATCCTAGCAGATTGATCGGAGAGCAGACAATCCACCGTCTCCATCCTCATTATCTTCATACATTTGAAAATTCCGTTTGGTATTGAATCATGCTGATTCATTACCAATCAAATTTTTCATTACCAAAATGGCCCACATTTGGTAATGAAAAATACCAAATGACAACCCTGGTGGTAACTGCACCAATGATTACCAGATACCCTTAATGCATGATATTGTTTGGCCAGTTTTATGGAATGCAGATCTTAGCTTGCACTAGGTTAGGTAGATTATAATCATTGTGGGGTCCTGGCGGCACAGCCCCGCAGCTGGACTTCGGCGCTTACAGTTAGGCTTCCACTACTATTTTTGGTTTAAAATTAAGTACATATGAGTTTGTTTGGTGTGGTTGTGTCATGTCCAGTTGGTGGGATAGGCAGTAAACACACTGTTGAAGGTGTTCAGGCGGCTTTCTTTAATATCTCCTAGTAGGCATATTTTGTTTGTTCTCAAATATTTTTTTTTATCAAAAAGCAAATGTCAGTCATCTGAGGTGTATGTAGTAGGTCTATAAGAAAACAGCTCAGATCTGTGTGTCACTTCTTTCATATTTACTGGTATTTTTTCGATTTTTATTGAATATTTTTTGAATGACGAAGGTGGTCAGGAACCTAACCCCCCTATTTCTTAATAAAGGGGAAAATCGGTTCGTTATTCAACCACTTTTTATGGAACACATCCCTGTCAGATAGTGGGGAGAGGTGTACTGCCATCATCATCCAGACCTCCTTTCCCACCCTAGGGCAGGGTGAGGAATAGCAATGTCCAGACAGCCCAAGTTTGCCCAATCTAATGGACCATGCTTCC
Organism: Coenobita brevimanus; assembly: GCF_032717465.1. Lineage (NCBI taxonomy): Eukaryota > Metazoa > Arthropoda > Malacostraca > Decapoda > Coenobitidae > Coenobita > Coenobita brevimanus. The sequence continues at coordinate 374,289 of NC_137040.1, forward strand.
ATTCACTCATCATTCAAGCCCCTGGAATCCTTGCTCTGTCTGAGATGCCAATAAATTTCACAACATTCTGTAGCTTCACATAAATGTAACCGATAGAGTCATTACTGTCATTGTTGTATTTTTCTGTCATGAGTAGGTTTATATGAAAGTAATGTGCCTTGTCTTTTTCTTTCAGGTTAAAGTTTTATATGTAAGAAACCTCACCCAGATAACTACAGAAGAAATGTTGAAAGAGAAGTTTGATGAGTTTGGGAAGGTGGATAGAGTAAAGAAGATCAAAGACTATGCTTTTGTACACTTCGAGGAGAGGGAAGAAGCTGTCAAGGTAAGGATAACGTCATCTTTTAATGTTAGTTACCAGAAAGGGTTTTTAATCTAAGTGATGGTTAGAGGCTATATTGTTTGTATGCCATTTAGGAATGTGCAACAGGTTAGTCTTGCCTGAAATATCTGGATTGAGTAGCAATGGGGGATTGTATAGTGGTTGAACAGAAACATCCCACATATAACTGGGCTTCCAGTGTTAGATTATTGGAAGGTAAAATGCAGCCTAATAAATTTGTAATGTATTTTATTGCGTAACTTGGTTGTCTCGTTATAATTCCCCAGCTTGAGTGGTTGGATCCCCAGAAGTAACTGGAGGATTTTTGATAATGCTGTCATGGGAAGTAGGCTGATAATGTAACCTCTGATGTTGCTACTGGATTATGGCAGCCCAGCCTCAGGGAACAGACACCTCAGGGTACTGTCAGTGAGTGAAGTTAGAGTCCAAGCACTGATCCACCTTGCCACAGATCTTCCCTCCACACCCCCACCCCACCCCAAGAGCTGCCAACAGCTGTTTGGAAGTAATTAGCTTGTTTTGGCACTTATGCTTAAAATGTTAGTGGTGGTAAACACGGTGGTGAAAAGGTATAAGTTTTAAAATGGAAGAAAGTATGGTAGGTCAAGAAGAAATGGTCTGGTATGGTAAATAAGAAAATGAGATGAAAATTGATGAGGTTGGTCACTTGAATCACGTAGTGAAATGCACGACGAGGATTGGGCACCCAGTTTTTAACATTTGGTGAGATGATAAATATCTTCAAGTGTATCTGTAAGGAAAAATATGTACTAAGAAAAAGTAAATATAGATGGTTAGACATTTAGTCAGAATTCCATAGGTGTGAACGTTGAGGATGTGAATCCATTGAACTGGGCATGCTCTCCTTCTTTCTTCTGTCCCTCTTTGCTCTCTGGACCCAATTCACCCTCTCCATGGGTGGAAGAAGAGATTGTGATGTTGTTGATGATTATGTATAAAATCTATTGTAGCAGGATGGGGAATTGTTATTTTCCAGAGAAATGATAGTTGTTTGGCTGACCCTAGTTGGTAGGTGGTAGGAAGCTTGTAAGTGTGGATGGTAAGCCTGAAAGTCAGGATTGTAGGAGCTTGCTTAGTGAGTGAATCAGTGTTTAGCCTGTTTAATTGGGCAAGCTTTTGAGTAGTTATCTACTCTTTTTGTCAACCAAACATAATCCCATCTTTTGGTGGGGAAAATGGTGTAATTGATGATGATTCAGAAGTAACACCTTCACATATGGTCCATATTACTTACACTGTAGCTTGGTAATTTTGTATATTTTTTGTTCTTTTTAGGCAATGGATGCACTACAAGGGAAGGACCTAGGGGGAGCACAGATGGAGATCTCCCTAGCCAAGCCTCCCTCAGATAAGAAGAAGAAGGAAGAAGTTCTACGTAACAGAGAGAAGAGACTGATGCAGATGCTGGCACAGAGAGGGTGAGTGACAGAATCCTTGGTGACTTCAGGGGTCAAGGGATTATGAAGTTTGGTGCTACAGATACCTCTTCAGTTTGGTGATGTTTGTTCTTGCTACTTCCAGATGATTTTTTATATCAGCAGGGGAGAGTTTTGAACTGGAGAAGTTTGATACAGCATTCTTTGACTCTTCACTGCAAGAGTTCTCCCCAGAGGTGAATGAATCGGTTGGTGATGCCAAGAGTATAATTACTGTCACCAGAGTAATGTAATTAAGGTATTCTGCAGGCAAATCTTGAATCAAAGGCACAGTAAATATGAAATTCTGTTGTCGATTATTTCTTAGCCACATTAACATCATCACATTGATGTCTTGTATATTTTACTCTTGCTAACACCAGATGATACTGCATGGTTTAGGAGGGACTGAATCAGAAGGGTTAAAGACAGCCTTCACTACAAGAGGTCTTCCCTATCTGTGATGATTGTGTGTAAAGGTAGCAAAAATGAAAATTTAAAAAATACATCAGCATACAGAAAGGGTAATAGTGGGACAGAGGTGCTTAATGCCTGAGCTTGGTTAAATCAGGTTGTACCATAGCAATATTCTTCATTAACCCCCAAGCTGTGGCGGCCCTAAACATTTCCCTTGTCCACGGTGTGGGAAAACTGGTTGATTCCCAAATGCCAGGCCGTTTATAGTGCAGTTGTTCTCTCGCTGTGGGCATTTTTCCGAAAATAGCCTGTTTTCAAACCTTAATATCTCAGAAACTAAGGCAGTTAAGGAAACAATTTAAAGACCATATTACTCGCCAGCTCTTCTTGCGAATGAAAGTATCCCCAGGTCTGTAGGTCATCACGTTGGTGAGTAAGGACGTGAGGAAGAGGAGTAATTTTTGACATGAGAGGTAGGATGTATTCGTATGTGTGCATGCATCCTGGATTTTGGCTTTGCTCTCATCATGATAACTTTTCACTACTAGGTAAACTAGACAGAGGGGCATCCTTTGGCACTGTCACTGAGTCTTTTCCTAGTGTCCTTAGAAAGAGGCATGGCAGGGGTGGATAAGGCAAAAGGCGACGTGAGGCGGGAACAGAATTGGACGAGAAGAGTTAAGAAAACATTGTCTTAAACCTGGCAGTCACAGAGACGATTGAGGTATGGTTGGCTCTGCTGGTAGGAGTCTCTTGCTTGCATTTGGTGACGAGATCGTGTGGCAACCACTTCAAACTATGCTGGGAAAACAATTGCGGTTCCTGCCGACACCCGACGGCCTCCCGCGACCTCTTTTGTTTCGGTCCATACCAACACCCAGCAGTTAGGTGTTTAAAAAAGCATGTTTTTATAATGTGTTTTGATATACCAAACCAGTCATGATAACATTTTAGTCAGACAAAGTTTACACCCCACACTGACAATTTGCAACCCTTTAATTGAGCATAAGTGTGCAGTAGGCGCGGAAAGTTCACAATACGCGTGGCCCGACCGGATTGTACGTGGCAGTTTACTTGCTGGCATTTCAGGAATGCTAGATGCAGCTGAGGGATTAAACAGGGAAAATGTATATACCCAGTTTATTTTAGTTAGCATTTTGAAATTGGACATAATTTGAAAATAAAGTAAAACCTCAACATAATGGACTTCATTATACTGGAATTCGCTTTTATTGGTTTCTAGGAGCCTACCAGAGGAAATTCTTTTATCAGGAAAAGTCCAATACAACCAGCAGTAGTTAGGACTGCCTGACTGCAGTCCACTTTGGGCAGGGGGATGGTTGAGGATGAGGATGTTTAGGTAGGTTGTCATAACCTTGATGATGGCCATTGGGTGGTTGTCGTGGCCTTGATGATGGGCATTGGGTGGTTGTCGTGGCCTTGATGATGGACATTGGGTGGTTGTCGTGGCCTTGATGATGGGCATTGGGTGGTTGTCGTGGCCTTGATGATGGACATTGGGTGGTTGTCGTGGCCTTGATGATGGACATTGGGTGGTTGTCGTGGCCTTGATGGACATTGGGCGGTTGTCGTGACCCTGATGATGAGCATTGGGTGGTTATCTTTACCTTGATGATGGGCATGGGAGTGGGTTGCGATCTTGAGGATGTAAATTGCTGGATATTAGCTGGATAACAGGTAATATTGGAACGGTGCTAATAAAGAGAAGTTGGTGCAATCTGGACTATCATTCATCATCATTATCATCCGGACCTCCTTTCCCACCCCAGGGCAGGGAGATGAGCAGCACTGTCCAAACAGCCCAAGTTTTCCCAGTCCATTGGGCTTCCATTCACTCAATATTTAAACCCCCAGAATCCTGGGTCTACCTGATACACCAAAAAACTTTCACCACATAATGTACCTTCACATTAACATATCTACTAGAGTCAATCTGAATGCTGTCACGTTAAGAAAGGGTGCCAAATCCCTGATCATGCACTTAAAACATTTATCCAGCCAGCTTGATCTCTTGTCAGTTCTCTGGCCTCACGGACTTCCATACCTCTCGTCCTCACACACTCATCCACCGTATCTCTCCACCTTCTCCTTGGCCTACCTTGCCTCCTCCCTTCTTCAAATTTGCCCAGATAAACCTTTTTCACCACTATTGTTATCCATTGTCTCCAGATGACCCTACCATCTCGGTACACTGTATTCGATTCTGGTGTCCACAGACTTCCTCACTCCTCATCTTTCATGAATCACATTATTTTGTATTCAGTCCACTCTACTCCACATCAGAGGTGGGCACTGCAAACAAAATTTCAATTCCGCAAAAAATTTGTAAATGCAAACCATTTTGATCCCTTTCAGTACCACGGCATCAGCTTCATTTTATTCTGGATACCATTAGAGGATAATGTTATGTTTTGGATGATATTTTTCATAACCAAGGGGTTGAAAATCATCTCTAGTTACTCATCCACTACAGTTTTATCTTTGTTTATTCTGATTAACAGTTGATGACTTTATGAAGTCTGGAAATACAGTAGTTTAATGAATGGGATATATAAAATTAGAATTATAGTAAAAATCATCATCATCATCATCTGGACCTCCCTTCCCACCCCAGTAAAACTAAAATATATATTTCATTTATTATTAGCATATTTGACTAATTAGCACCAGCTATTCTCCTTCCCTTTGTCACTCTACTTTCCACATCGTAAGCACATTTTCCTCTCTTAGTTTTCGATCACTTTACCCAGGTATTTAAACTCTCTCACCAAGTCCAGTCTCTCTCCATTTGCTGTAACATCACACTGGGAGTCACCTTCTCTTTTGATTACCATCACTTTACTCTTTTCTACATTTACTCTTAAGGCATGATGCTCACAGACATCAGCAAAACACTACACTAGTCTACCAAGTTCTTTTTCTGTATTTGCAAGTAGCATTGCGTCATTAGCATACAACAAGTTTGAGATATTCCATCTGTCACCATTCATTACCAACGCCATCCTTCTCTCCATTATTTGTGTTTTTACTTATCACCCCATCCATGTATATACTGAACAACCACAGGGACATTGCACAGCCTTGTTGCACACCCACATTGATTGTGAACCATTCTCTTAGATGCCCATTTACCCTTACACATTCTTCACTACCATCATGAAAACTCTTGACAGCACCTGGCAGCTTACCACCTACACCGTACCTGCACAAAACCTTTTACAGTCCTCGTCTGTCTACTTTATCATATGATTTTTCCAGATCCATAAAGGCCATAAACACCTTACAGTCCTCACAAGCCTTCTTCACTATCCGTCTGACTGGAAAAATTTGATCCACACGTCCTCTGCCACTCCTAAAGCCGCCCAGTTCTCTCACTAGGACTTCTGTCTCTTTCTTTATAATAATTCTTTTATATACCTTCCCAGCAATGTTTAACAAACTTATGCCATGATAATCCTTGCTCTTAACTTCACTCACCTTTATTTTTGTACGTGGGTACAATCACAGCCTTTTTTTTTCACTCTGCGGTCACATTTTCTATCATCCAAGCCCTCATACATATCTTAAACAAGCACTTCATTCTGTTTTCTCCACTGCACTTGATCATCTCTGCTTACACCTCATCAAAATCCCAGCTGCTTTCCCATTTTTCAGCCGATTCACAGCATTCTTCAAAGTGTTCTTCACCAGTGCGAGTGTCCTGTTTCTTGGCACTGCATGTGTTCTCTGCACACCCCCAAAACTAGTCATGTTTACAGTGGCTCTGCTCTCTGTATTTCCCTTCATCAGGCTTTCAAAATATTCTTTCCTTCTGGCCCTTACTTCATCCCCATAGGTTAATAATCTACCACCTACATCCTTCACACTTTCGCATTTCTTTCCGCTTTCACTTTTCATTTCCACATCTTTGCAGAATAACTTATATATACATACATGTGTGTGTGTGTGTAAAATAACAGAACAGAGGAAGGAAAAACAAGTGGAAAAAAAGAAACTTACTATTTTCAGAGTAATTTGCATTCCTTTTTCTTCCTAGATCATCATTTACCTTCTTTTTTCCCCTTCACTAGTCTCTCTACATGTTTCTTGCTCTCAATATATTTAGCTCTTATTGCAGTTGAACCCCTCTCCTGTAACCACTCTAGCCACTTCTTCCTCTTTTCCCCCTCTTCCTATTACACAGTATTTATTTCTTAGGTCCATCTGAATGTGAAAATGGTGGTCTGCAGGTTTAAGTTGCCTATGACCTGCAGTCCACCATTCTCCTTTTGAGAGGAAAAGCAGTGAGTAAAGGAGTGTTTGTATTACTTGGCAGGTCCACTGCTTGCTGTATTGGTTCCACCCCATGAAACAATCCCTCCAATACCTTCTGGAACAGAACGGGTTGGATACACACTATTTTGACCCCATAACATAAGAGGCTATTCTGTTATTGATAAAATCATCTGGTGGCAATAAAAGAACACTAATATAAATCACCAGAATGAAGAGATGGAATATGCTACTGGTAGGGGAAAGTTTGTGTATTGCAGTAGTAGCAATAATAGTTAGCCCCAGGTTCAGTGGGAGAGTTGACAAACTCCCAAAGTTGCCAATCTGCACCTGATAATTTGAAAAATAAAAAAACACGGTCAACTATACTACAGCTTTGTATGTGTTTCCTTTATCACTTTGTAAATAAGTGTGATATTATTAACCCTTTGAGATTTCGACCCTCTGCCGATTGTGTGTGTGCCAGATTCAGTCGGGCGCACATAGAGCACACCGTCACGCAGCAATATTTGTACTTTATTGGCCACTGTGCACTAACTTTTTATGGTAGGCTAATGAATGTGGTACCGTTTTAAAGCTGAAAAATGCTCTGTATCGTAGTATGGTTGAAAAAGATAAATACGATAGCTAAAAGGCCAATAGGACAGGTAGAAGTTAGCCAGAAAGGAAAAATTGCAGACCCTTTTAGCCAAAAAGGAAAAATCGCATACCCTTCCTTGGGGGGGGGAGTATTAGTTACATAAAATTTGATAGCACCACGTCCGGCTACAGTAAATTCACTTTCTCTTGATATATAGGTTATGGCAATTTATGTTAGTTTTCACAGAGAAAAGCGAAGGCTCTCGCTGTCACACTGGCAAATATCCGTGCTGGTAATACCAGTATTATTCATGGTAAAAACCTATTTATTATGCATATCTATCTGATGTAGTTGTCACTGTAAAAACAAATAGTTGGAAAAGGATAAACAGTATAGTGTATGTGGAACAAGGCCAGATAGGAGATGGAAAAAGTGAAAAAAAAAAAAAAATGGTTTCGAATGACTCGAATTCTAATCATCAGAATCTCGATGGTTGGATTCATGATGATTCAAAACCGTGTCGTTGGAATCTCAAAGGGTTAACATATTTACCGTACTCAGTATAATGAGAAAAAGAACCTTCAGTATGATCGAGTTAAAGGGAATCACTAAACTAGCTTAATATACCGTCTTTACCTTGGGACAAATATTGTTCATAACTTAAAAGCCTTTGTTCTCATTCTCAGTCATGTCGGTCAATATAATTTTAATCCGATTAATTATTCAGACATATGCCAGAATTTAGTTATGCCGAAGTTGTTTGGCTGGGAAATATTTATAGGGATCAGATGAAGATTACATGCACACGCCCATGTCAGGTTTTGTTGTTGTCTTCCCGGAAACATCGGTACATTCGATTTCAGTCTGCGGTTTTGTCTTCACGTGATTTCAGCCCTATAAATTATGTATTTTCTATAACTAATAGTCTGTACATTCCTTCAGCACTTGCCAGATGAAGCATCAATCACTTTGATAACTAAACGGTAAACGTTTCAAATTAAACATGCAGCAAGACTTCTGATATCATGAGATGACTGCTAACAGACCATTCGTCCTTTTATGCATTCAAATAACTGTCCTGCAGTATTTTACTTAGTAGATTTAATAAAAAACTAATATGATAACCAGTGATAAGAGTATTGAAGAATTTATGTACTGTTCCTCTCAATATTATGGAAGGAGCCATAGAAATGTAGTGACTGTGCGTGCCAGGAGGAGTTGACCGAGTTCCTATTTAAATAACCTGATGATCGCTGGCAATTCCTGAATTTGTGAATGCTCTTGTTGAAGTATGAATCCAGTGGTCTGCAAGTTGAGGCTTCCTTTCTTTAGCAGTCCACCACCCACTGTCCTGGGGATAGGGGGAAGTTGAGGTACAAATGTTAAAACCAAGCACCCCACCTGCTCGGTCACATTGATGCTGCCATATGAAGGTGTCTCTCTGTAGGATCTTGTGTATTGCACATGTCACTTAATACTGAAATGTTTCAATATTGAGATCTTTGTCATTTTTATCCCCCCCTCAGATTTGGGGGTGGCAGTCACATTTAAAATTTTCATTTCCATTTTGAAATTATATTTACAATCAGAAAAAAAAAAATGTAGTTTTTTAGGGAATATATGAATGCAGTTAATCTGGTAACATGTTTAGGGCTTCCATATCTAAGTCTGGTTGTGTAGGATCTAGTAGTAGTATAACTTCAATCCAATGATGTATTTTGACACACACTGTTCTTCCAACCACTAGATGATTTTATTAAGCATATGAGAGACTTAGAACTTAGCTTGCTGAGCTGCAGACCTCATAAGGGCCACAGTGAAGGTCTGCCTGGGCCAAGCAGACCTCATATGACATATGTTGGTTATAAAACAATGATTTAGGGGAGGTAAACTGCCTTATGAAGAGTCAGCAGAACAGGGGCTAAGGAAGCCTTCAGTACAAGATCTCTTTCCCAGTCTGAGTAACATAATCTGGAGGTAGTAAGAGTAAAGAAAAGAATATGGGATATTTCAGTAACTTCTGTACAATATCTCTGCTAATCTGAACGGAGTCATTGATATTTAAAAGAAAAAGGGGGGGGGATGCATTTAATATGGCTATTTTACTGAACACTTTATTAGTTAGTTGTGGAGGGGGAGGCATTTAATGTGACTATTTTACTGAACACTTTATTACATGCTGGTGGAGGGGGAGACATTTAATATGACCATTTTACGGAACACTTTATTACATGCTGGTGGAGGGGGAGGCATTTAATATGACTGTTTTACTGAACACTTTATTAGTTGCTGGTGGAGGGGGAGGCATTTAATATGACCATTTTACTGAACACTTTATTAGTTGCTTGTGGAGGGGGTGGCATTTGATATAACTATTTTACTAAATGCTTTATTAGTTGCTTCCTGATGCATGTACATAGCTTTTTGTAGTTATTTGGGTGATCTGAACATTATTTTTCCTTCAAGCACCATCCTGAAATTTTGTATATAGCTGTGTACATTTTTTATTGAAATATGTGAATGATTAGAGATTTTTCTATGTGAGTGATTTGAAATTTTTACACATCCATGCATAAGTCTTGATTTTTAGGCAAACTAGACACTGCAGTTTGCATTTTTTGTGGGAGATTATTGTACTTTGCCATGATAAGGAACTTTGCTACATATTTTTTGCACCCCTCAGTGTTGACGTAGAAGGTAATGATTTTGGGAACAGTATTTTGTAATTGAAATTGTTTCTGGTGTTACTGTTGCATCAGTCTTTATCTGTCAGTCTGCAGCCAGACAGTTTAACCCCAGAAGGGGTGGCCACGAACAGGTCACCTCCATGTTACCCTGTTGTGGAATTGATTTGTGTATCCATTTTAGTATCAAGATGTCTGGCTGTAGGTAGTTACAGATCCATTCATGCTTCTAGTTAATGCATGTATAATTGGATTATTGAATCAGCTAGATGCAGTCAGAATGCTCGGGTGTTTTATTAACTCCTTCAGTTTTTATTTCATTAACATTGCTACCTGCAGACAATTTTGTTATACATAGGAAAGATTTCATACTGAACAGATTGATGAAGATTGTATTTGATCTCTCCAGTTATTTAAAAAAAAAAAAAAAATGTCTGAAGGTAGCAAGAATATAATGGAAAATGTGTCACTTGAGTGAAAAGTTTAACATGTAGACAAGTAGAACCTGGACATTAACTTGGAAACTTGAATGTAGAAAAATCCTGTGGTGGTGTTCTGGATGTGAACCATCAGAAGTTGCCCTTCTTCTGCAGCCATCATTCTCTTTTTTTGAGGGGGGGGTCTAGATGGATATTTGAATATTCATGGATATATTGGTGTCACTGCATGAAGGTGTTCCTATCCAGCACCCTAAGACTGCTTGTAGTGAACATGCTGGAGTTTTGTTTCCCTATGCCAGTACAGAGAAGTGGGATATCCTGTCTCCCATTGTTTCCTTTTTACAACAGCAGGATACTAGACTGGAGGGGGAGAGAGCAGTCTGTTGGCGGAGGACAGGGTGATGTGAAGGTGAATAGTTTGTGGCCACCTTGTACAGGATTGAGGCGTCTGACAGTACAAAGATAGGAATATTACAGCCTATTCAATAAGCTTTTAAAAGCTAGCAGCTGATTGGCTGTTTGAGTCCATTAGTAGTTGTAGTTGTTCATTAACTGTTTCAGATGATAACATCATTAAATGCATAGATTAATTTAAAAATGAGCCCTTACAAGATCCATCAGATGGCCCAGATACATGTGAAATTTTCATTTTTGCCAACTCTACATTTTGGATAAAGTTTTCAAAGTTCCTTGATTTTTTCCCATGTTAAGGCAAATTATGGTAAATTGCCATTATTGGGACATTTTCTTGATTTGGCAGAAGTGAAAAATCTTGGACCATCACTTAGTGATGGCCAAGGTAAGGCTGCAAAGAAAATGGTTGAAGAGACAAAGGGGAAGACAGGAGGAAACAGCTCCTGTGAGAAGAGTGGAGTAGTTGCAAGATAGTGAGAAAATGGCAGAGTATAAGAGCATAGTGAAAGAATGATTGGGAAGGTATGAATTAGTGCAGATGGAAGGAGTGGAAGACGTATGTAATATATTCACAGAAGAGATAGACATAGCGTGTGGGGTGGTTTGTGGAGTGAGGAGGAGATGCAGGAGTGTGCAAGGGACAGCATGGTGGAATGATGAGGTGAAACTAGCTGTGGAACAAAAGAAGAAGGCATGTAGTGAATGGCTAGCGAGTAGAGGTAGGGGAGAAAAGAGAGAGGTATAGGTGAGCAGGAGAAGGGAGGTGAAGAGATTGGTGAAGGAGAGTAAGAAGAGAGTGAATGAAGAGTTTGGGAGGAATCTGAGTGTGAAATGAAGGGAGAGTAAGAAATTGTTTTGGAAGGAGGTAAAGAAACTAAGGCAAGAAATTGTTTTGGAAGGAGGTAAAGAAACTAAGGCAATGTGAAAGGGGTAATAGTAGGGGAGTGAAAGATAGGAATAATAGATTGTTGGTGGAGAAGAGAAAGAAATTGAGGAGATGGAAGGAGCCTTTTGAGGATTTGTTGAATGTAGAGAGTGAGAGCAGTGCAAGTATGAATGGCTGGGAGAATAAGAGATGAGAGGGAGGAAGAGATCAGTAAGGCGGAAGTAGTGGAAGCAGTGAAGAAGATCAAGATGGGAAAGACCTCAGGAATTGATTGTGTGGTGAAATGCTGAGGTATGGGGGTAAGATTGTAGTGGAGTGGATATGGAAGTTATGTAGATTGGCTTGGGAAGAGGGAAGGGTTCTGGAGGACTGGAAATCAGGTATAATTGTTCCTTTATACAAAGGAAAAGGGGAGAGAGAAGTATGTGGTAACCATAGGGGTATTTGCCTTCTTAGTGTGACTGGAAAAATTTATGGTAGAATACTCATTGATAGGGTTAGGCATATAACAGAGGAGCTAGTTGGAGAACAAGGGGGATTTAGGAAGGGAAAAGGGTGTGTAGATCAGATATTTGTTCTAAGATGTTTAGTGGAGAAGTATCTAGGCAAGAAAGTGTATGCTGCCTTCATGGACTTGGAGAAAGCTTATGATAGAGTGGATAGACAAGGTGTGGGGAAGGTATTAAGAATATATGGAGTGGAGGGGAAATTGTTGAGTGCTGTGGAGAGTATGTACGAAGGAGCTAGGGCTGCGGTGCGAGTGGATGGTGAGCTGAGTGAGTTCTTTGATCTCAGTGTGGGACTGAAATAAGGTTGTGTGATGTCTCCATGGCTGTTTAATATATACATGGATGGAGTTGTAAAGGAGGTGCAAAGTAGGGCAGTGGATGTGGGGGTGGCTCTAATGAATGAGGGTGAGATTTGGAAGATTCCAGTGTTGCTGTTTGCTGATGACACAGTATTGCTGAGTGAAGATGAATGGGAGTTGCAAGGTTTGGTGAATGAATTTGGGACAGTGTGTAGGAAGAGGAATCTGAAAGTTAAAGTAAACAAGAGTGAAGTTATGGTGTTTGAGAGGAATGAAGTCACAGAATGTACAGTGAGGTTGGATGGTGAGGATATGGAGAATGTGAGTGCATTCAAGTACTTGGGTAGTGTGATGAGTAAGGATGGAACTTTGGGGGATGAAGTGCTTGAAAGGGTACAGCAGGGAAGGAAGGTTGTTGGTTCACTGAAAGCAGTGATGAGAAATAGGGAGGTGAGTATGGAAGTTAAGAAGTCACTGCATGATAGTATTGTGATCCCTACCCTGACGTATTGAAGCGAGGCATGGACCTTGCAAGGGGGGAACAAGTCAAGAGTGAGAGCAGTGGAAATGACTTACTTGAGAGGAGCATGTGGAGTGACATAGAGGGACAGGTTGGCGAACAAAGAAGTGAAGGAACGTTGTGGGGTGGATATGGATGTGGTTGAGAAGATTAGGAGAAATACACTGGGGTGGTTTGGACATGTGGAGAGAATGGAGAATGAAAGACTGACTAAGAGGGTGTATGTAGGTGAAGTGGAGGGAGGGAGGGGAAGACCAAGGATGAGGTAGAGGGAGGGAGTTAAGAGGTATATGAGGGAGGGGGGGGAGTGACTTGGAGGGAGGGTAGTCAATGGTGGGTGACAGAGCAACTTGGAGGCGTTTTGTCTGCGGTCACCCTTTGTGGGATTAGGGCATCGGGCTATAGATAGATACAAAATTTCAAATGTATCTAAGCCTTCTGACAGACTTTGTAAGGCCTTCTTTTTAACCCCTAGGCTATCGGCAGCCCTAAACATTTCCTATGTCCATGGTGTGGGAAAACTAGTTTTAAAAGTCATGTTTTCATTGTGTGTTTTGACCCACTATCACCAAACCAATCATGGTAACATTTTAGTCAGACAATGTTTACACTCCACACTGACGATTTGCAACCCACTCATCAAGCATGAGCATGCATGAGTCTTGAAAATTGACCGAAAAGTTATTTTTCATGTGACTCTTCCGGAATGTACAACTCAGTCTACTGATTGGCATTGCTGGGATGCCACATGCAGCTGAGGGGTGAAATTAATGATGCAGATAACAGTACATATATATATAAATTATGCGAGCAGTATTTTTTGTCGTAGACTTAGTGTAACCCTTACAATAAAAATTTTAATTACATTGTTATTAATGCATGCACTGGGACAACCAGTCAGCTGCCAGCTTTAAAAAGCTTAAAGATTCCACTCATCTCAGATGAAATCAAATAGGTTATAGGTTAGTTTTCTCTCTCGAGGCAAGATCCAGTTATGTAAGTGTTTTAGACCTGCTTGAATGCATGCTTGCTTAGTAGACCTATTCATATGAAGTCAACAATGGTACCTTAGCTACATAATTTGGCAGGTAGTGTGTAAGGTAAGGTGACAAGGCACTTGGTATGTATTCATGTTTCTTCTGAAATTATTCAGTGCTATAAACACTATACTGTCCTGCCTCATTATGGAATGAGAGTACGTCATGTGAAAACACAGTGCATAGTGATCTGTCATATAGGAGGGTTGAACATAACATGTTCTGTGGGGACTGAGATGGGGCCTATGACCACATAACCTTTAAAAAAAAAAAAAAAACACTGGTGATAGCATCTTTCCCAGACACATTGGCCAGTCACAAGTTTCAGTATTTCATACACAAAAGAATTATTGTATCATGCAGTATCTCACAGTGCACTATTTATGCCCTTGTACTGCTATTATGTGATGGCAGTGGTGTTTCAGTGGCCATGCATGCATTAAATGCAATGAAAGGGAGAATGTTAACAATGAATGTAAATTCTGGACAACCATTTTGGCACAAGCACCTGTCTAGGCTTGTACAGGAGGCACCATGTATGCATGGGATTGTCTTACGTAGCCACCAGAATTATCATTATAGCAAGTTCGTGATCAGTTTGCCTTCAATTTAGCAATAGTGTATGTAACTTTTATATCATCACTAGCGGTTTATCATGTAGTGAACAACAACAACCATACTACACCATACAAATCTACCTTGCCATACCACCCTCATACCACACCATACCTAGGGCATTAACCAAAGGGCCCTAAAGTTTTCGTATTTAATACTTGTGTCCTTATTTAATATGATAGTCGTTGGGTTGACTCTGGTAGTATTGTGAAGAACATCTGTAATGGAAAAAAAAAAAAAAAATGCAGATGGTAATGTATGTGAAGTGGAGTCAGAAATCCAGTGACTTGAATGGTGAGTGAATGAGTGTTGCTCATTTCTTTGAGGTTACTGTTGATTAGTTTATTCATCCATCCATCAGCCAATCCTACGTTGCCCCATGAGGGGCGTAGGAGCCCGGGTCAAGGCACTTGGTTATTATTTTTTCCCCCATCTTCAGGTGAGGGGGGGATGTGGTTGGAATGATGATGTACAGGAATAACTTGTAGGGACTAATGTAATATGTGCATAAAGCCAGATTTATTCATGTTTCAAGTAAAAAGCAGTGGTATGCAAAGAATTAAAGAAACTAAAAAATCACTAACTTGGTCCTGGGAAGATCAGTATTGGATGACAGGCAAACCACTGATGCATTATCTCTAGTGTGTGTTGTTCTCTTGGCCCACACGGAAGACTGGAGTGATTCTCTCTGTTTCTGGGATATTGCTGATACCTTTTACTCTACATTCATAGCAATTGCTAACAAATACAGAATTTTACCACATTGTACATGTATATACACAGTGCACATACATACATACAACCATCATCCAATCCTGTGTTGCCCCATGAGGAGTGTAGGAGCCCGGGGCTAGGCAAGTTGGTCCTGGCATTTAAAATGAGAGTGACCAGCCTCATGCCTCCCTGAGTGTATCACTTGAGCAATAAACCCTAACCACCCCTTGGATATACACCTGTCCAGCTCAGTCCACTTGGAGCACCTTAATTGCCCATCAGGTGCCATAAGTTGGCTGGTCACTCATTGTAGTCACCCATAGACAGAAGGAAGATGAAAGAAAGAAGTGTATATATATATATATATATATATATATATATATATATATATACACACACACACACACACACACACACACACAGCGGAATCTCAAATTTCAACAGTTTAGAATTCAATGAATCAAATTTCGATGCATTTTGGAGTGGTCTGTCTACCTTACTTTTCGATGCAAAGTCATGTCTTTCAGTGCTCTCAAGGCCAGATTCCAACCAAAACAAATAAAGATAATATTTTTGATGCGAGCCAAAATGCTAGAATGAAGGAAAATTATAAGAAAAAGTATGAACCTAACCTAATTTTGTATGTAACAAGTGCTTTCTGGGCCAGACTCCAACCAAAACTAGCAGAGATAATATTTTTTATGCAAACCAAAATGCTAGAAGTGAAGGAAAATTATAAGAAAAAGTATGAGCCTAACCTAATATCGTATATGACATGAGTCAAGAAGAGAATGAAAATCAGCGTCATTTATTCCTACAGTACAGTACATGAAGCAGGCAATGATATGGTTCCGAGACAATTCACCATCAAGTCAATTCGCCTGTCAGATAATTACCCGTCAAAACATGGACGATTTCCCCTTCAGGACAATTCGCACCCTGGACGATTCCCCGTCATTCTATAAATACTGTATACTTATTATTAATTAATCAATACTTTAATAACTCGAAGATATAACAAGAGAAATTAGAGGAAGAGAATCGATAGTAGAAATGCGAAAACAAAATGAATTACAGGTAGTAGCAAATACTGTACAGTAGGCAGAATACTGAAACGAAGAGAAGTACGGTAATTATGAATATAAGGAGCAACGTAGAAATGAACAATAGAGACTGAGAAAAAAAATTGTCATGTTGTGTAAGGACAAGAGCTCCTGGATGGGAATAGGCACCAACAACAACAAGCCATGTGCAAGACGATGCTCTATTGTCGGCGGCCATCTTGCGACTGTCTGCCAGCAGCCAGCCCTCTACAGCCAAATGCTGCACTTTGTCTGTACCTTCCATATGTGGACATGCATTTCACTGCAATTTAGTTGTTTGTATTTTCATCACAACTTACCTGTTTTAAGATGGCAAGCAAGAGTGGTTCTTCGGGTCGAAGTGGTAATGGACAAGAGCAGCCTGGCATCTCTAAATCTTCGCAGCCAAAGGAGAAATGGCAATACAGGAAAGGGCAGAAATACACCAAGTATACACTTGCTGACAGTATGGCAATACAATGCAGAACTACAGTTACTTAATCACAGTTATAGTTCATAAAGTTTACTGGGGGTGTGGGCAAAAAATCATGATTTTAGGTAGTTAGGTTCAGAGGCCCCGGACCCAAACTAATTTTTCCTGTAAGAAGTTCAGTTTAAATTTCAATGTGGTTTTTTGGTACATACCCCCATCGAAATTTGAGAATCCACTGTGTGTGTATATATATATATATATATATATATACACACACACACACACACACACAGTCCTTCCTCCAATTTTGCGAGAATATGGTAGACAAAAATCCTCGCAAAATCAAAATTTGCAAAATTGAAACAGTTAAATATATGCATTATTGGCAAATTGGTCAACATCACCCCAAGAAAACATCATAGGTAAGAAACAAAAAACGAAAAAAAATGCATTTACTCTGATGTGAAGACTGGCGTGGTGTACGGGACTGGTGGCGGGGCAAGGCTTGGGTGCAGGGCCTACGTCATCACTGTCACTGTCGACAGATATTTCTTTGTTGGCCACGTGCATTCTACCATCAAACTGAGCACCTCCATAGTTCTTTTGCTGCTTGCTTGATTTATTCATTGTTCTTTAAAATCATTCTCAGTGTTGATTCACCAACACCAAACTCCTGACCAACAGCAGAGTTACCTTTACCTGCTTTTTTCCTTTCAGTCATTTTCAGTTTGGTCTCCAAACTTATTTTCTTGTTCTTCTTACCTGTTCGCGCCATGATAACACTCGTGCAAGGTTTGACTGCTGGGATATTGCGACGAGCGCCACGAAATTGTGAGGGTCAGTGACCTTGGTTGGGAACATGTGCAAACAAACATGGTGGGGCGGCAGACCACTGAACTAGGAGGCGCAGTACGCCTAGTAAACCATGACGTCACTACTCTGCGTGGCAAAGTAGTGCGGGAAAATGTCTCGCCCACCACTCGACCTCGCAAGTGTGTGATTGCTCACAAAGTTCATAAATGTTAAAAAATACATGACTTTTGAAACTACCTCGCAAAATTGGTGAACTGCAAAGTTAAAATTTTGCAAAGTTGAAGGATGTACTGTGGATGTGATAGGAAGTGTTATGAGGAACACACTGAGGTGGTTTGGCCATGTGGAGAGGATGGAGGGTGAAAGACTGACAGAGAGAGTGTATGTGAGTGAGGTGGAGGGGGGAACAGGGAGGGGGAGGCCGAGGATGAGATGAAGGGATGGGGTGGAGAGGTATATGAGAGAGGGGGGTGTGAGTTGGGAGCAGGGCAGTGAAATGGCGGGGGACAGGACGACGTGGAGGTGATTTGTTTGTGGCCACCCCAAATGGGATTGAGGCGTCTGGCAATAGATATATATATATATATATATATATATATATATACAGTGGTAGGTGGGAGCACTCGCCATGCACTCACATAATGCAGTGCTGCTCTCGGGT
The DNA here is from genome assembly GCF_032717465.1 of Coenobita brevimanus. Classification (NCBI taxonomy): domain Eukaryota; kingdom Metazoa; phylum Arthropoda; class Malacostraca; order Decapoda; family Coenobitidae; genus Coenobita; species Coenobita brevimanus. The sequence goes on from NC_137040.1 coordinate 392,465, forward strand.
GCCTGCCCTTTCCTTTCTTCCTTCCATCTTTCCTTCCTTCCTCTCCAGTCTTTCTTTCCTTCATTCTTTCCTCTTCCGTCTCTCTGTGGGTGACTCTACACTAAGTGACAAGCCGGATGGTTTCCTGTACACCAGGAAACCATTTACTACACTGGTTGGTAACCATATAACCAAGTTATGGCGCTTGGTGGCTTAGTGGGTAATTAAGGCGCTCTAGTTAGAATTAGCCAGTGCAGGCTTATATCCAAGGGGTGGTTGGGGTTTATTGCTTACATAATGCCACTCAGGGATGAGTGAGGCTAGTCTCTCCAATGTCAGGACCAAGTTGCCTAGCCCCAGGCATCTATGCTCCTCTGGGCAACATTGGCTTAGATGGTGAATTAAAGATTGAATATTTATATATTGATCTCTTTTGATACCTTGATTATTGCACATAATTGGTACCATGCCTAGTGAATGATAACAAAATTCCACGATAATGAAAGCACAGAACCTATGAAATTTGCCCTGATTGGTACTGGGCACCCCACTTGTAAATCCAAATTTTCCCCATGACATCAATGTAGATGTACAAAATACATGTATACTGTTATGGTAAGTATCAGAAGCACACACGGGCATGGTTATGCTAATAGAAAATTATGAAAAGGACACCATAAGGAAAAAACACATGGAGAGAATTGATGAGCTTGAGGTAAGGGGTTCTGCAGCTAGGGGGTTGAGGGTTAGCAGTCTCCACCACCTGGGATAAATTCCATGAGTAGGGCCTCATCTTTGAATCTCTAGAGTCCTCAGCAAAAAGTTAGCTAGATTGAAGCAGTTAGAGACGCGCTACAGCGCTCGAATTTTGCTGTCGGCACCATCACGTCTCTGGGATTACTCGAGACGTTTTGTACAGTCGGCACCATGCCGACTACGGCGGGATTGTACGGGTTAAGGAGTAGAAAACTGTCTAAAGTGATGAATAAAATTAAACTGGGGTTATTGTTCAGTGAGGAAGGGTTAGGTTAGTGAGGATAGCAGATATCAGTATGCTGTATAGATGTTCGATATAGCAGTAATGCTGGTGCAAAACTATAGTAATTGTGTGTTTGATGGAATCACATTTTGTTGACATAGGAAGGTATTCGTTGTGCAAGGTGCACTTTATTATATTCGTAGTAAGCTTAGTGTATTCTGGGATGGCCATGTGTGAAATCATGGTAAGTTAAACAGCCTTGTATGTGAATTATTGAATGTTGCTGGAAGTGTTTGGTTCTGTTCAACTGTCATGTGTCAGAAGTTGGTTTATGCATTAAAAGGCAAGAATTTAAAGCTGGTGACTTCTCTGTTAAATAAAATAATATTGCCATGAATTCTTTACTTCCTACAGTAGGCTGATGCTTGTTTACCTGTTGTATATGGTACAGTAGGTGCTTGATTTAACAAACTCTGATTTAGCTGAAGCCCGAGATTACGGGCTTTTGACATTTCAGTATACATATCATTGCAGGATGCAGGTGTCATGAAAATTGTGATGATAGATGTACTGTATGTGTAGATCAGTGCATAAGTGTCAATGCAGGATGCCAGTGTCTCTTTGTGCTTTGATAATAGGTGTTGTGTGTAAATCAGGGCATGTGTGTCATTTTGGGATGCCAGTGCCTCATTCAAATGTGGTGATAAATGTACTGTAATGTGCTGTATGTGTAAACAAGTGCATAGGTGTCATTTCATGATGCCATGGTCCCATTCAAGTGTATTGGTGATTGTTGTAATGTGTATTTAAATCAGTGTTTGTGTCATTTCAGGATGCCAGTTCCTCCAGCCATGCTCCGAGGCGGGAGGGGTGGAGGGAGAGGGGGCGGCCGCAGCGATTATGGTAAGTGGTGGAACTATTACAACCATTACTGCTGTCCAAGGCCACAAAAGAGCACAGGATACAACTATTACTGGAATAACTACAGTTGGTACTATTGAGTTTGCTCACCAACATAAATGGGACCAGAAACATCAAGTACTGTAATTATCATGTTAAAATGGTGCTGAGAGTTGTATATATATATATGACTTGTCCCAGTGATATTGATATGCTTGTTCTCTAAGCCCTCTTAAATTACAAGCCTAATGATCTCGCTCCTTTTTGGGAGTGTAAGTTTACTCCTGTTTATAGCCACTGTTGACAAACTCTACTTAAGAACTTTATTTTTTGGACGAAGTGCTAGACTAGACATTAAGGTACAGGGACAGGCCCCTGTATTGTGGATTAGGCAGACGAGCGTATTAATGCTCTAAATATTTAACTGACTGCATGGATTGGCTTGTTTGGTTTGTAATTTTTCTTATGTTATATTGGCAAAAAAATGCTAAAAGTAGTTGTAAGATGTTATGTTAAACTAAATTTGGAAGACTTCCCTGTATCATAATATATGATAAGAATAAACTAGTTGTCATGGAATTGACTTGCTCTTCTTCCCTTCATCTTCCTTAGCCCCATTTGCTTTTCAGAGGTGCCTGTAGTGGTCCTTTGAACAACCATTTTTATGCACTTGTTCCTTTGATAATCTGGCTTAATTCGTTATACCCTTTTAGTTCCCAAAGTATCATGTCTACAAACACTTATTTGTCCAGTATTTTACCTCAGCAGATCATTATTATTATATTTTATGATTATCATTATTATTATTCTCATTACAATTTATTGATTTTATCAGTTCTTCCCGGCATGCTCTCTTCTATTATATACATATATACTGTACAGTATATTTCATGTTAGTAAGAAATTGAAATTTTTTCAGTTATTATGAGCTATCAACAACAACATTTGGTATTATTTCTAGATTATGATTACGACTATTATGGTTATGGCGATTATCAAGGTGGCTACAGTGACCCGTATTACGACGACTATTACCGTTACGAAGATTACTATTACGATTACTCCCCGTATCCTATGGGGCGTGGTCGCGCCAAATCAGTGCCGGTGGGTCCCAATTATCCGTTTCTCAGTTACTGTAGTACTGTATTGAAGTGTCATTTGATTACCTTTTTGGCGTGGCCTCACACTCCTCATCAGTGCCTGGGTGTTGAGAGGCTCTGTCTAGTTGGTTCAGAGCTCCCACAAGTCTCCAGCAAGTCATCTCTCTCTCCACTTGATTGCATGACTTGATTTTAGCCTTTTCATTTTTTATTTTTTTATTTTTTATGATTAATGAATTGTGAGAAATTGTGAGCATGATTCTAGTTTGTCCTTTTGTTATTATTATTTTGTGACTGCCTCAGTGATTCTCTTCTTAGATAGTTCAATAGTTACTGTAGGTTTCAGAGTAGGTTCTTTTTTTAAATTTCACTGAATGTACCTTTAAGTTGGAAATGTAATTGTTCTAGATTCATCTTGACGAGCACATGTATGCACTTTAAAAGCATCTAATTTTGAGAGCAGTGGACAACTCTATGCAAGTATTCTGTTATTATTATTATCCAAGCATTCAAATCTTTCCTGGCTGGTGTAATGAATGGTTGCAAAAATGTCATAACGAATGGTGGCGGGTGTATGAAATCAGGTATGGGTGGAAGGTGGCGGGTGTGTTAGTGAGGGTGGGGTGGGAGGGCGATGATGGTAGTAACACTGGGAGGTGTGGAAGTGTGAGGCCACGTTTTATCTTGGGTCCCATGCCTGAGCCAGCAGCTCTGGGCTATGGTGGCTAAAACATGGCCGGGAAGAAAATAAACGATGCTAATGATATAAGCTGTTGAACTTGTATTTTAAAAAATAAATAAATTAATTAAAAAAGTGCAAAATTGTGAATGGAACCTTAGCAGCCTATCAAGGCGGTATTGATATAAGCTGTTGAAATGAATTAAAACTGTTGAACTTGTATTACAGTCCATATACAGTATTGTGAATGGAGCCTAAGCTGCCCATGAAGAAAGTACAGTACTTGGTAGCGCCGCCCCGCGCTGGGCCACTTGAGTTCATATTCTCGTTGGTTTGGTGGGCTTTCTGGCACCTCTTCCTTAATGATTTATTTTGCATATTAAACATTGCTGTGCTCGTGTATGTTATTTGTGTCTTTCTAATGTCGACAAAGGTGGCATAAATAACATGAGAATAACGATGTCACATGCAGAAATAAACTGGTGAGCAAGAGGGGGTAGGGAGCTCGCTTATCCAACGAGAGTATTAGCCTGTATGCTGACTCGTCCCCAGTGACCCTAAAGCCCCGTCATGCACCACACCTCTGGCTCAGGGATGGTGATCGTACCTTGCTTTAGAGTATTTAGAGCCTTATCAAGCTTGCTGCATTCTTGCTGTCTAATGCTTACCTCAATGTGGAAGTCCCAGCTTTACCTTGACACCTGTGCACTGTTAGGAGGTTGACCACTGATAGTGGTTTGCCTTGTGGTTTCAGGCTGCCCGTGGGTATGGTATGGCGAACCGTGGCCGTGGCGCTGTCCCTTCCCCCCGTGGGGGGCGGGGTATGGTGCCCCGAGGGGGGGCCATGGGGGGGCGTATGACTCGGCCGCCGCGCGCAGGGCAGGGGTTCAGAGGGTCCGCCAGGGGGGCAAATCTAGCAGGTGAGTCTTGAGCCGTCACTCCCTTGTGTCTTGTGCCTACACCACCAACACTAAAGCTCATGTCCATAACTGTGCCATCATAAGAAATAGGCCAGGGGAAAGCCTGTGATGAATATAACCTTTCCATTGTAGAGATCAGTAAGATAAGTGAGATGAAGCTTGATCCATTACAGGTAAAAGAAAGTTGGATGGCGGGCACCAGAACGAGGGGGACTCTAAGAGACGGTTCCAGAACACCGGTGCTAGCTGGGGGAACCAGCCTATCCCACAGCAGCCGCTGAGCTCTTACAGTGGGGCCAACGGCAGCAAGTACGGCGGGGCAGGCGGGGACCAGCAATGGTACCACGACAGCTACCCACAATCGTGGAGCTGAGGTGTAAGCGGGTGGGCCGCCAGCACCGGGTGTAGAGGGTGGGGCGGGGTGCGGCGGGGCGCTACCTCGGGTGTCCGGGCGGGCCTCTCCGGGGGCGCGGAAGGACATTCCTGCCACGTGTGTGTGCGGGCGCGGCGCCGGGCCGCCCGGTGCCGCCCCGGGAGCCTGGCCGCCCCACCAGTGCTGCGTCAGTGGGGCCGGGGGAGGCTTGGCCCCGCCCCGGCCGGGGTGACGGCCGCAGCCACCCCACCAGTGAGACAAGTACCTGAAACATCTCCACCATACCCAAACCCACCAGGTCAGTTGGGTAAAAAAAAAAAAAACATTAAAAGTGGTATTCTCGTGGGTTAAGGAGACTCCCTCACACCATTTCCTTACTAATTTATTCATGTATCTGGCACGTTAGTATCTTCGCGTATGTTATTTATGCTGTAATTCAATATAATAAGCTATAAATAACATACAGGAGAATAGTAAGGTGTGATGTACAAAATAAATCTTTAAGGAAGAGGTGTCAGCAAGCCTCCTGGGCGGACGAGAATACGACCCTAAATCTAGTAGGAGGAAGTCTCACAAGAGTGCTGCTCAAAATTTATCACTTAACCACTTGGCTCATAAATCTTAAATATTTACAATTAAATTAAATTCCAAGTGGTTTTAATGAGCAGGCTGTTTTATTCCCGCTTACTTTGTGTTTCACATGCAATCTTCTTGTCTTTCAAAGAAATTTTAAAAAGTGAATAGTTGCCATTATAAACCTCAAAATAAGTCCAGCAGTTTGCCCCCCTAGTTCTGGAGACTAATCAATTCAACGGAAATGGTTAGTGGAAAATAGCTGCCCAAATTCCTGTATTAGAATTGCTGTCAGTGCTACAACAACCAGTGCCATTTCCACAATATTATTCAGGTGTGTTCATCTTGATAATATAAAAGATTTTGCCTTCCTCTTCATTGAGTATGATGTAAGATCATTCATTAAGGGGAAATTGCCAATGGAATTTTCATGTTTAATAGCATATATAATGAAGCAAATTAACCAAAGTCTTACTAGCAGCATCAGATCCTTCCATCCAGTTTGCCCCGTGTTACACTGTTTATACATATATTTTTTCCCCACAATGCGGTCCAGCATGCAGATTTCAGTGACCACACTATTTTCTTTTGGTATTCCCTAAATGCTGTGTCCACTGAATCACTCTTGAACCTTGCTATTTGATTTGTAGCTCTTAGTTGGCATTAAGCAGATGCTCAGTGCAAGATTTGATTCATTATGGCTTGCAATCTTGATGGCTTAGAAGGCTTACTTAGCACCTTTTCCTTACCAGTTTATTTTTGCACGTCTCGTATTAACCCCTTCATTGTGTTGATCTGTTTTTCTATTTTATTCTTGCTATTTCCATGTGATTCGCTTCAGCTTAGGAAAAAGCCACAGTACTAGAGGAGTTAATAAAAGCTATATTTAACTCCCTAAATTTGAAATGCTTCCTAAGCTGAATAAAATTGGCCAGAGGTACCAAGAATAAATGGGAAGACACATCTTTGGAGTGAAAGGGTTAGGATTTTCTTGTATGTGATCTGTGCAGTCTATATCGATATTAAAAAGACATAAATGATGTACAAGACAACAAGGCGAAATAGGCAAACTAAATTGGCAAGGCAGAGGTGTTAGGGAGCCTCCTTAACCAACAAGAATACACTCCATTGCCTCTTGAACGTATTGGAATGTTGTCTGAAACCAATTCAATGGAACCCAATAATATATTAAGACTTAACCCATATAGATATTGCAGTATTTGTGAATTTAAGCATGATTTCTATGGATTTTCTTATGTACTAATTAGAATGATCCATATCCAATGATTGTAGGCTGATTGAGGTGACTGTTGTAGATTTGATTGGTCTGACATTTTAAAGTAACTAATTTTATTTTAATTTTTGTTTATTTCTGTTTGGAACTGTACATATCTCAAATGCAAATGTTTTAAACTCACAAGACGACAGAGCCACCCACACTATGACCAGTCACAGGGAAAGATTTGGTGTGTTTGGATGACCAGCAAGTTATATATCATCTATTTTTGGTGGAGATTGGACCAACCGGCTGTGACTTAAATATTGCGATGACTTGAAATGTAGAGTTTATTGTGCGTGTTATCCAGGGGCTGTCAAACGTTGAGGGGGACTGCCGATAGGGGGGACCCTGAAGCTCTTTATTATTTTTTTCTTTTGTGGGGGAGTTTCAGGGCTTCCTTTAGGTCCCTTCTGGTCCTCTCGGGGACACATTGTGGTTCCTGATAATAAATTGTTGTATTTCATAGTTTATAAGAATTTCTTGTGATAAGTAAAACCAGAGTTAGTTTATAGACGCTTTTCATTTTTGTCTTAGTATCTCTAAAGTGACAATTGGATTTGTATTAAGTTTAATGTTTTTGATAGGCTGTTTCAGCCTCATGTTCTATTAAAGTGTTATGACAGGATTTGAGTTTATTATTTTTAAGTTTATGTAGACATGGAAATATGTAAGATTAAAAGATAGTTCCATATATATATATTTTCCATTGGTTGTCTCTATTACAAAAGTTTGATTTCCTGTGAACATCAAATTATGACATTTAATTTAGTACAGACATGCAAGGGTAAAACACAGTGGAGTTTCTATGGATCCTCAAAGTGTAATTTTAATTCCTGACGATCTTGGACAAGGCAAATGTTTAGGAAAAGAAGCTGTTGATTTGACGATGTTCTTCAGATACAGTTAAAAGAAATTTCGAATGCAGTTAATAAGAAAAATTAATATATACAGTATATATATATATTTCGGCTATCCTGTTACAAGGGTGATTTTATTTTTTTCTGTGTACACTGATGCCAGATATGTAAAAAGTGAGTGAATAATAATAATAATATGTATTGGCCTTCGTTGTAGCAGGCAGTCAGTTTTTAACTCCCTGACTACCTGCCACAACCAAACCTCCCCCCTCCCTACATTATCCACTCTTCTGCGATCACTGCTGCCAGGGCATTAATAAAAAGTTGTGTAACCCTTCTGCTGCCGTGTGTGCGCTTGGGTACAGTAAGTCCTCTGTGTATGTAGTTGAGATTATCTGACCCCCAGTGGTCAGAAAGTGCTCCAACTGGATGGGGCCCATAAGGATTTACATGTAAGGGATGGCTGGGGTTTATTGCTCACAAAATACTGCTGAGGGGTGAGCAACTTACCTCTCTTGCCTTAAGTGTTTGGACTGAGTAGCCTAGCTCTGAGCCTTCACACTCCTAGTTGAGCAAAAACATAATTTTTGATAAATGATAGATGTGTTTCAAAATATCACAAGCTTTTCCCTATGTACTGTAATTTGGGGAACTAAAAAATCAGGTTCATTGGTAACTAGGAGCTTTGATTGGCAATTTTGCCCATGTTACTGTGCACTTAATAGGAGAAACAAAAAGAAAGGGAGAATCCTATAACAAGGACTTACTGTATTTTCATTCAGGCAAACACCACGAGACATTTTGTTCAACTGAGAGAAATCCCTGGCTGCTAAAACTTCAGGTTCAAGTTGTCTTTTCTCAGCTGTTGATGAACTAAGGAATTTATTTAGGCCCACACCAGGCAATGGATTTCTATTCAGTTGAAGGAAATCCAAGCAGTCATAGGGTGGTCTCCTGCATAATGAGTGGGTAATGTTTACACAATTAAGTCTTGCCAAAACAATTGTTAGAATTCTATGTTGAGAAGAATTTTATCTTCACACAAAGAAAGTAAATGTGACATTTACCCAACTTGTAGTTGCAGATGACAAGGTTTTATGATCATTATATTTTCTAAAGTGTATAGTTAAAAAAAATGCAATTATATATTCAAAAGTGTATAGTAAATATTCATTAACATAGTGATATATTCTAAAGATTATAGTAAAAAAATTCTCAAATATATTGTTGTAGTCTTCTGGGATACCATGAATTATTGAAAGTGCATGCCATGTTTTAATCAAGGATATTTGAATTAGTAAGTTTATTGACCCTTTTTTAATATGATGCTGTTGAAGGCATTTGTTATACTGTATATCTATGCAGAGTGTATTTGTTTATGACTGATGATGGTCAGGAAGTAAGTGCTATGCATTTATTATTGTTGACCATACGAGTTCGTTTTTATTTTAAGGTATGAACGACCCTTTTTCTTTTTTCTCTCTCTCTCTCTTTTTTTTTTTTTTTTTTCGGTAACAGCGACGGGGATTTTTATTTATTTTTTGTTTTGTTTTGTGCTCTGCTAGAGTTGTTTTCCTTACCACCCCCCTAATTTTGATCTACGGTACCGTCGATAACACAACGTCCACATAAGATTTGTTAAAAGAGAGAGAGTTTGTCTGAGATTATTATGTCTGCCTGTACTGTACACTTTAAGGGTTATTGTGTTCAAGAGGTGGTTGCCTTAGCCCAGAGGGAAGTTGATGGGAGGTTGTATTCACTAAGATGGATCTTTTGAGAGTCCAAGAGAATCGTCTGTACCAGTGTTGGAATGGAAGTAAAGGAGATTTCCATTGGTTTACGATTTTTTTGTTTCCATCCCCCCCTCCCCCTCCCCATTCGACTTTCAGATTAACTGTTCAACTTTAACAAATTTCAGCTGTTTAACTTTCCATCAGATTTTAACTGATCTGAGAAAAAACACTTAAAACTGATTTAAGATGGGGCCCCTCACTTCTTCCTTCTGCTGTTCTGCAATAAAATGTCCCTGTTAAACTACTATTTTTTAATCATACAAAGAGCCTGTCTTTCCTGTATTGTGTTCATTCCAGGTTGTTAACCCTTGCAATATGATGGGTTTAATTTTAATCTTGTTACCAACAGACTGTTTGTTTGGCTTGAGGCACCTTTTATATGGTGGTACCAATATAACCGGGCAGCTCTTGTTGCCTGGTTATGCAAATGTCCCGCAGCTCCCTCCAAAGGGGAATGCTGAACTGCAGAAGGGCAACTTCATCTTGCAGTACAGTACAGTGGTCTCGCATCAAAATGAGCTTAGTGCCGCAACAACAACACCCAAGAGGCCCACTTCACAACTAAATGAGACTGTCTGGTGGTGGTATTAAATTGCTATGACATCATTGTTCTGAGATAGTTAATATATCATGTACATTTTCATCCACATAAGGTCCTCAATACAAATAGTTGCATGAAATGATTCTGTTGCAGGTTCAAATCGTGCATACTTTGAGTTGTGTAAGTACAGTATGGTAGATAGCTTGTCGCATCCATATAGGTCTTGATTTCAAGTTTATTTCACTTGTTATTTGGTTGCTGATGAATTAACACCTATTTTGCATTTGAAGTTTTGTCAGGGCCCTCAATCATAGCCCGAAAGTCTATTTTAAAATGTGTTTATCTTAAGGTAGCATCGTGCTTGTGTTTCCTTGATGGTAATGGCTGCCAATAACTCAAAATTGGGAAGAAGGAATGGGCTTTCCTTAAAAAAGTTCTGAGCTGTACTATAAGTAGTGTTTGGTTGTGTCGACTTTAGTTTTGTAAATGTATATTATGCTTTGACTTACTGTATTTTAAAGTTTATTATATCTTTATTATTGCTTCAGGAATCTGGTTGCATTGACCATTTAAGGAAATGTCTTGCTAAAGTGCAGGATTTGTTTAGTTACTGAGGTTCTTGGGACTTGAGTAGTGCGTGAATGATTGGTCCATTTCATTATGCGTACTGTTGACACTTCTCACTTTCTCACCATCTCTTTTGTTACTGGATCTTACTTCATCTCTTCTTTAGTTGGGAAGGTCAGGATGATGATTATTATGATGTTTGGCTGCATTGAGCATTTTAAGGTTATATTTTCCATTGTGCAGTGTTTAGTAGTTAATGTTAGCAGGTTCATATTTTCACATATTAGGTGAGGACCACAGCATATAAAAATTTTGATCAAGTATGAAGGTGAATTGCTAATACAGATTTTGTCCGATCTTCGGGCTTAGTTTGTTAATGGTACACATCTTGAACAGAACTTTCCCATTAAAAGACCAGGCAAGTGTTTAAGTATTTATTTCCTAGTGTAAGGTTTGAATTTCAGCCTTTATTCCTGATGGTGCATAGTTTACTCTTGCTTCTACCAGGCAGTTTTAGTACTTTGTATTGAAGGCCATGTCTAACCTTTTTAATTCCAGAACAGTCAGAAAGGAGAATAAAATTGTCATAAGATAGCAAGAGTAAAGTACCAGTCTCTATCTTGATCCTGAAAGGAGTAGCTACAAATGAATTATCTTCATGTTGTCTTGGTCTCCTAATCCCCTTATATACCTTCACCCCATCCCTGCAACGCTTCCAAACTTTAAGATTTCTAATGGTGCTGTAATTCTTACAGTACTGACTGCTGATGAAGTTCACTGTAGTTCAGATTTAACTTTCAGTGCGATAGTCCATTTTATTCTTAGGTGTCGTAAGATTTCCTTCGGATTTGGGTAACTTTTTTAACTACCTAACCTAAAAGATACAGCCTTCGTTAACTCCTTCACCGCCAGGGCTGATTTGGTGCTAGTTCATTATTCCTTCCATCCTCTCTAACTTGAAAATTATATAATCTGGTTGCATGAAAAATAAACCAGTGAAAAAAAAAAAAAATTTGGTGGGGAAAAGGGTCAGGGTGAAGGTGTTGGTGCTATACGTTTATTAGTTTTTCCTTGTTTTCTGGACTGCTTTACCCATCCTTCAGCTAGTGGGGTGGGGGGGAAGGATAATGAAACTTGGGTGTCATTTAACTTTTCAAATTATTATAGATTCGCATCAGGTAATTTTTGTTGTTGGAATGACGGTGACTTCAGGATACTGTAGCCGGGTTATTTTCGTCCGAACTGACTAATTGGATACTAAGGGGAGGAATGAGACTCCTTTGTTGCTAATTAAATCGGCCAACCTGTTTACAATTGACCATCAACTGAGCTGAATTAGAGATATTTGTCAGGAGAGAACAAAAGTGCTACACTTCAGTGGAGCTGATTCAGGAACTGAAGAGGTAACCAATGCACTCTGGAGTATGAAGACATGCCGCGCAATTTTTCCGTATTATTACTCTGGTGACCCATCTTACGTCATTTCTTAGTTATTTCAAACCCGAACCATCGCTTGAAGAGCCAACTCAAACAGGAGGAAAGGTGTCGAGATCATTCTGAAATGTGTTCCCTATTTTATCTGTGGAAGTTTCCCGCGTTCTGCGTTGCGAGGTCCTAGATTTATAGATGATTTAGCCGACCACCGACGTCAGATTCGATAGTGCATCTTTGGAGACTTTGACTTCTCTTACGATCGTCTTTTGTTTTTAATCGCCTTTTTTTTTAACTTTTGCAGATCACTCTAAGTTTTTATTGCCTGAAGCATTGCGCGGACACTTTGATTTGTTGACGGCAGAGGCAACTTACCGCGGTTGCTCATTTAGATTTTGTTAAGGTTTACGTTGTTCTGTGCAAGCACCCTACTTCATTGACGTGTATAGTGCTTTCGCCTTAACTTTATCTAGGTTTTCGCCCTCTTGCAGCGTATTTCACAATCTCCAGTAGCTAAAAGACAAAGCTAATGCTCCATATAAAGCGCATCTTTGTGGCAAGAACCATGTACTAGTGTTGATCTCGTGTTAAACTCTAGGTCAAGATGGAGATTTTAGACTCGGAGTGAAAGGGGTATAATAGACCACCTCTTAACGTCACTTAAAGCTATGCACATTGGTAAGAATTAAGAGTTGATCTGCAACAGGATGCCCTTGTCGCCGGGCATCGTTAAATGGAAGCACATTCCAGGTTAGTACTGATAGTTTTTTTTTTTTTTTTTTTTTTTTTTTTTTTTTTTTTGGTGGGGGGGGTAAATTTGTCGATATTGGCTATGGTTGTGAACCATGTCATTAATCAGGAAAGGTGGGCTTACATCCGTTACTGTTGACCCAGGCCTGAGTTGTCGGGTAAGGAGGCTCGGTGCCCACGGCCCAGTAAAACGGCCTTGATTGTAGCTCCTCAGTGACTTATTTTCGAAACTAGCCCTGAATATCCTTTTTTTATTATTATTATTATTATTATTTAATGACTGTGTAACACATATAGTAACGGAGCAGAGTCAGAAATAAACCATTAAGGAAAACTTGTCCTAACCACACGAGAATAGCGACTCAGTTCTTTAACTTGGCCCAGGTTTTCAACGTTTTGCTTCTCATTTCACATACCTCGGTGACAGTAAAGGATATGCCACAGCTCTACATATGTGCCCAAGAAGAAAGGATAGTTCCTGTAGGTCGGTTGGTTCATGCTAGGCGATTCCAGTGTGAATAACCTACTATAGTAAGGCAAGGATAGCGAAGACGGCTACCCTCCCACCAAACCCTCCACCCAGAATCGGCAGGAAAAGGTGAGCAGAACACCACAGTATTGAAAAGCTGACGAAGTTTTATAGGAAAATGCGAAAGCAGAAGTGACAATAGTATTCGCTACCTGATAAACACAAAATTACATGGGAGACACACACTATATATAGTATAGTGCAGTCCTGTTTGCTCACTTTCAGTCTCTTGCTATTTCCCCTGTTATTTATTCCATTTATCCGCTTAAACACAATCGTCTTCCCTTACCCTACGATTTTCTAGTAAGTGCTGATTGCCTTTTCTGCATGTCTACATAGGATGGGTTCCGAATATCATCTTTTCATAGTACAGTGCTTCTTTGTGGCGAGTGCCATGCTAATGTGAGTTTTTTTACAGTTCAGCATTTAAGATGGAGAGACGGCAGTTTTGTCCAAGTGTGTGGGGGGGGGGGGCGGTCGCGTGTCCGTAAGAAGGTTACATAAAGTGGCTTGGTACTTGAGTGGTAGGTGGGAGCGTTTGTCATCCACTTGACGTAGTGCTACATTCAGATGACTGCTGAGTGACAAGCCAGATGGAAATCACTTATTGCGCTGTAGGGTAACTGCATAACCGAATGGCACCTGGTGATTTAGTGGGTTAAGGCGCTCCAACCGGACAAAGCCAGTAAGGGTTTTTATCTGAGGGGAGGTTGGGGTTTACTGCTCACATAATGCTACTTAGGGGAAAAGAGCCTGGTCGCCCTTGCCTTAAATGTCGGGACTGAGCAACCTAATCCCGGGTCCCTTCGCTTGTGTGTGTGAGAGAGAGAGAGAGAGAGGAAGATGTTGGATGGAAGGGTGGGAGCCCACTTACTCGGCACTCAAGACATACGGTAATTGTGGGCCAAGTTAAAGTTACAAGAGTATGATGTGTGGGTGGGTGGCGTGTCTGTGGGTAGGTTACAAATAATTGGCAGGGTGCGCAGGGTTCCTTGCCATTGTGTTGACACGTAGGACCATATTTACAAGCTCTAGCTTAATATGCACCGTATACAGTAGGCTTGTTTGTATATATTTTACGATTGTCTGCACTCAGGTGCCAAATACTTCACTCAGTTTTAAATGAATATTAGAGTGGCAGGATCTGAAGAACAAATTTGTCCCCATAGCCAGACGCCTTCTTTGCTATCCTTGTCCTACTCTAGTAGTTCAGTCACGTGTAGGTTACAAATAATTGGCAGGGTGCGCAGGGTTCCTTGCCATTGTGTTGACACGTAGGACCATATTTACAAACTCCAGCTTAATATGCTTATTGCTTGCAATTGTTCCCCATATTATACTCTTATATCCAGCTAGCTAGCTGTCTGTCTATATTTACCTACTTATAGCCAGACATCTTAATTCCTTAAAGGGTGGTCACAGACAAAGCGCCTCCATGTCGCCCTGTCTTCTGCCAGTGGCTGTTCTTCCTGCAACTCACACACCCCTCTCTTATAGATGTCTCCACTCCATCGCTCCATTTCATCCTCGGTCTCCCTCCCCATCTCTCCTTGCCAGCCACATATGCTCTTCCAGGCAGTCTTTCATTCTCCATCCTCTCCGCGTGGCCAAACCATCTCAGCGCACTGTTTCTCTTTTAACACTCAGTCACATCCACATCAACACCACAACGCTCCTTCATTTCTTCGTTTATATGTGTGTCTTTCCATGTATCGTGTAACTCCACATGGTCCCATCAGATAACTCATTTCCACTGCTTTCAGTGTAGAGACTTGTTATAGCGTGAATTAGTCAGTGACCTTGACAACAACTGATCCGCAGTGTATACACTTTAATTAAGGTGGAAATTTTCAACTTCTGACAGTTTGTTTTCCGAAGTTCAGTGGCAGAATTAGACAGTACTCGTACTGTGTCTACATCCATTCCTTAGTACTTCTTCGTGACTAGCATCTTATTCTAGTGTTAATTTCTTGTTATGCATGGCAAAATAAGACAATACTAAGGCTCTGCTTCCATTCCTTGGTACTTCGTGACTAGCACCATTTCTAGTGTCAATCTCCTGTTATAGCACGGAAGTCAAGATAGATTTTTTTTTTTCGCCTACTTAGTAAACAGAATAGTGTGAGTACGTAGATTACGTGTGTGTATGTGTGTGTACTTCATCGGGTTGGTCAGGATCACTAGATGGTCGTGATCGTCAGTTTTTACCCTCCTGGAAGGGAGCTAAGGGCAAGGCTGTGAACTTCACACACGCACACACCCGTCCCCTTGCTCCAGGGGGACAGTAACCACCCACTTCGTCAGTGAAACTTTTCGCAACCTGAGCGAGGCGCGAACTCCCGTCTACCAGATGGCAAGCGAGAACATTACCACTGAGCCAGCGACCGGAGTGTGTGTGTGTGTGTGTGTGTGTGTGTGTGTGTGTGTGTGTGTGTGTGTGTGTGTGTGTGTGTGTGTGTGTGTGTGTGTGTGTGTGTGTGTGTGTGTGTGTGTGTGTGTGTGTGTGTGTGGTTACAATCCTCAGCGTTTCTTGGCGTAATGTAGACCTCTAGCCTCCCTAGAAAGCCTACGCTGCAAGTCCGTACCCAACAACGGAATTTAAACTACGTTACAGTGATCACGTCCGCCGCAGCTACAGCCATTATTAAGCTGAGGGAGGGGCAGAACGAGGATGAGATGCAGGGATGGAGTAGAAAGGCATATGAGAGAGGGGGGGGGGGTAAGCTGAGGGGAGGACATCAAAATGGTGGGGGAAGCCTGTGGCCAGTCCTTACGGGACTAAGGCGTCTGGCTATAAAGAAATAGATTAAACCCCTTCAGCACGGTGACGTTGTCTACTATTAACCCCTTCACTTCAATCATATTCTGCATTTTCTCTCCTCCATACCATCTTTACTCCGATGGCCTATAATTTCCTATCTTGAGTGCTGAGTCGTAGCAACAGATTAACATTAGAATGTGGTGCTAGTCACGAAGAAGTGGTATGAAAAGGATGTAGAGTCATAATATTGTTTTATTCTGCCACTTAGCTTCGGTCAATTAGCTTAAGATAAGGACATAAGCCTGGATCAACTTAACGTGAAATGGGTGTAGCTGCCACTAGACGATTTGTATTATATTTATCATCATCATCATCATTATTATTATTTATTATTATTATTATTATTATTATTATTATTTTTATTTACCCGGTACTCTACCACCAAGTACAGACGTGACGAAGTGTTGCAATAGCGTGACTCCTCTTGTTAACTCCGTCCCCTACGTCACTCTCAACCCCTCGTTAGATCTTCACTTACTTCCTGCGGTCTAATGGCCACTCTCTCTCTCTCTCTCTCTCTCTCTCTCTCTCTCTCTCTCTCTCTCTCTCTCTCTCTCTCTCTCTCTCTCTCTCATTCATTTTGTCTCGCTCTCTCTGTCATCATTTCCTTCTTCACACCCACACCTTCCTGTTGATATCTTCCTTCCTTTCCCCTATATTCCTTCCACCGTCCCCTCTCCTTCCTCGCTCATTTCTCACTTTTCCTGTCTCTTTCTCTCCGGACTTTCCGTTGCACTCCTTTGTACACCCTGTCTTCAGTCATTACTTTTCTTCATTTCTCCTGCACTGTCATCGTACATTCCTTATTCCCTCTTTCCCACCCAGCTTTTAACTCCCTCCTTTCCTCTCCCCTCATCCTTCCCTTCTCTCCCCTCCCTCTTCTTGTTGCTTATCCTTCGTCTACCCATGCAGTCCCTCCTCCCTTTCCCTTTTCTCCATTCCTCCCTCCTTCTTCTCATGTCCTCCCTTTACTCCCCTCCCAGGAGAGAGTGAGAGAGGGAAAATGAGGCTGGTGTGTAGTGAATGGGTTGGTCTATAAGGTACAGTGGGTGAAATAAACTGTGATAGATTTTAATGTATAACTTTTTTCTTTTGTTCACCTCCACCTCCACCTTCTCTCCCTCTTTTCTCATCCCCTTTACTCTCCCTCTTCTCCAACCCCTCCCGTCCTCCTGTCCCTCTCCCTCGCCCCCGTCTGGCACAGTGCCGTGGTGTCGGTAGATGAACTGAGTGCCACACCCTGCTTCCCTCACCAGATGGCACCACTTCCTCCACAATTCATGTAAACGCGCATAATTGAACATCTCCCACGCAAGATCGTATTTTGTGTCGTTTCTTGGGACGTATTCTAGATGGCACAGGAGGCTCGTAACATCTTTTCCTTAGCTGTTTATTCTACATAGAACTCCCTAACATGACGGCACCACTTCCTCCACAATTCATGTAAATACGCTTCATAGGACAATCTTTCTCCCAGGGCCACATTCTCTTTCATTCTCTGCGTCATCCATTTCTGCTCGTGGGAAATCTTAGCCTGCTCAGAAAATTGCTTCCCGTACTGAAGGGGGGTAATGTAGAGTGTATTTATATAACTCCTCTAGTTCGCAAAATCCAAGTTGAGTATAATTGACATGAGGCAGCGAGAGCAAAGGGAAAAAAGGATATGTTGAATGGACTAAGTGACAGGGCTGCATCATACACACACACACACACACACACACACACACACGTCCGTCGTCATGCACTGAATCACTCATACTCGGGTCCGTATGCTCATCACTTAATGAGTCTGTCTAACACTTCTTCCTTAGCGTTTTATTGTTTGCAAAGAGTATGGTGTTATCAGATTTATTTATATAAAACAGAAGAGAATGGCTTAGGAAGAAGTGTTAGCTTCCTTAACTGATGAGAATACGGGTCATTGAATGACTGACGTTTGTTCTCACCTGGTGAAGATTTCTAACCTCTTTCAGCTCAGTTGATGGCCAGGTGCTGTCAGAATGAGGAATAGATATGGTTAGGAGCGAAGGAAACTCATTCGTACCTCGTAACAGAACTGAGGTTCATTGAATTTCATGCAATCTAGACTTAGTACAGTATTTAAGTAGTGGGAGTGGCCCAGTCCCTTCAGGTGAATTCAAACGAACAACGGAATAAGAGGTTAAAAAAAAAAACTAAAAATATATTTCTAAACCACTGCCCTAAAAAAATAAATGAAAGAAAAAGATAAATTCAATACATCTCAGTCACCTGCAGATCCCGTGGACATCTACGTCTGTGTGAAGAGTAAAATAGTTTGGCGTTAGTCAGTCGTTAAGTTTGGTGTTAAAAGGTAAAGGTGAAGGCTGTGGCCAGGGACGGCTAGCTGCGGTGCTCATCTCCACACTGTAGGCCTTTGAGCAGCCAGAGTAATGTAGATAAGCGTGGTGTTTTTGGAGATAAGTGGGTCAGCCAAGGTTAAAGAGTCTGTAAACAGGAAGAAATTAACACGTCATTATTGGCCTCCAGATATTTGTCAAAGTGGTATCATAATAGATTCATTCTCTCTCTCTCTCTCTCTCTCTCTCTCTCTCTCACCCTTCTATTCAGTCTCTCAGTTATATGCAAATGATGCAAGTTTAACACATAATTAAATGCGATTGCGTCATATCAGTAAGTAAGAAGGCAAGGACGAGCTGGGGAGCCTGCTAACCAACACACAACAGGGGCGACCGTGAGAGTATTTTCGTTAGGTTGTGTGTGCCTTGCCTGGCCTCACCTTACTGGGGGCGGCGTCAGCCTTGAACTAACTCATCACCACTGAACTATGTGTGCTAGGCTATCACTACTTACATTTTGGTCCAATTGTATTTTTCTCCAACAGAATCTTGAAACTTAACGACCGTATATATGAACGTTAACTTGTGTAGTGGAATTTTTGGCTAACATTTGTGAAACACGTATGGTTAACAGTTTAACAGCCTGCATCCCACAAAACAACAGGGCAGTCAGCAACAGTTTAGGAAAGGCAGGCAGATTACTTACTCGTCACGTGCTTCAGAATTTATCGTTAAAAATTGTGAGTTTACATTTCACTACGTGTTTGAAGGATTAAGCATAAGATTCACAGCCCCATATTCTCAAACAAAAATACTATGCCCTTTTTACTCGAACTTAGCCTAAAACTGCCATATCTCCGTATATATCATTGGGCTGTAAGAAAAGATTAACACTTGGATCTAGCACTAGTCGCGAGGAAGTGCTATGGAATGACTGTAGAGCCGTAGCAGTGTCTTTTTCTGCCACTGTCCTACGTGAAACAAGCTGCAAAAGGGCGAAAATCTGGGCCAAGTTAGATCAAGACTAGTATACCAGTTCCCTGTCGAAAGTGATTTTTTTTTTTTTTTTTTTTTGCATGGACTAAACACACGGGAATATTTTGCAGTCTCCTTTCCTTGCCCTTCCTGCAAGACGGACCATGACACAGAGAATTAAGAGTTTGTGTAGATCAGGCCAGATTTTTTTTTGTACCTGGTTTCACCTGACTGGCTGTGACGTCAGCAATGAATCATCTCACTGGATTTTGTGTTTTGTGCTTTTACTTTAACGTGACGCATTCCTGACCCCTCTTCAGCTCAGCTGGTGGTCGAGTGTAGTTAGACTGAAGGGCTGGTTTGTCTTATTAACCGAGGACACTTATTTCTACCTCATAACGGGAGAGAGAGAGACTATTACCACCACCACCACCACCACCATCATCATCATCATCATCATCATCATCATCATCATCATCATCATCATGAAGACTGTAAGCACCAGACGAGTAGGTCGGCACTCTTGAGGTGGATGGGAGGCTGGTGATAGGAGGAGCCGAACCTTCCGTTTTCACCCACTATCAGGACACTGGGTTGCATTCCATGTGGCTTCGCGGATTTCGTAACACATAACAGTAATACTCGTCGTCGTCATCATCATCATCATCATTATCATCATCGTCGTTATCATCATCATCATCATTATCATCATCGTTATCATCATCTAGACCTCTTTTCCATGTGAGGATGGTGTGAGGTGATAATAATAATAATAATGGTAGTATAGTAGTAGCAGTGGTAGTAGTAGTAGTAGTGGTAAAAGTAGTAGAGTAGTAGTAATAACAGTAACTAACAAACATAACAACAAATCGATATAACCGTTCTTGTTTTAATCCTATCCATAAGGAAGTGACATGCATAAGATACCCACCAGCCCGCCCAACCCTGACTCACGAGCACCATTATGTATGTGGCCAGAAGCGTGTGTAACCTGTTTTGTTCCTTGCCTTCCCACAAACACCTTCATCCATCTTTAAGACATTCGTTTTTGGAGTTTAAGATCCTCCTCCTTCCTTCTACCGTCTTCTCAGTGTCATTCCCAAGAAGGATACTACTCTTTCCCCCTTCCACTTACACCTTCACTTAACACCTTCCACCCTACACCTTACACCTCCACTTACACCTTACTCCCTGCACTTATATTTTACACTTACGCTTGCACCTTATATCACTGCTCAACACCCAGCACACCATACACATTACACCTCCACTTACACCGTACACTTCCACTTAAACCTTACTCCCTACCCCTTACACCAGCACCCTAACACCCAGTACACATTACACTTACACCTTACACACCCTCTTCTCCCTGAGGCGCCTGTACCCGCAACTGATACTGTCTCCAGGGAGTGTCGGACTCTCTGGTGATCAGGTTTCCGCTTGTCTCCACCTCATACTTGCATACCTCATTTTTCCACCTCATACTTGCTTACCTCATTTTTCCACCTCATACTTGCTTACCTCATTATTCCACCTCATACTTGCTTACCTCATTTTTCCACCTCATACTTGCTTACCTCATTATTCCACCTCATACTTGCCTACCTCACTATCTACCACATTTACTTAACATTTTTCCACCACATACTTATTTAGTCTTCCCATCCACCACTATTTTCATTTATTTCCACCGCATACTTCCTCTCTCACCCATCCACCACCTTTAACACCATCACACAGCTTGGAATTATTATTATTATTATTATTATTATTATTATTATTATTATTATTATTATTATTTAGTAATGTTAACATCAAGTACTTTTATTCAGCTTAAGGTCCGTGTTCTCGTCGGTTAAGGAGGCTCCCTAACACCTCTGCCTTAGCGATTTATTTTTGAATACGGCTGGTTAATACGAACAGTGTATATTATATGATTATGGTGGTATTTGAGTGAGGGGGAGATGACAGCGGATCAGATGGAGGGATGGGATGAAGAGGTATAAGAGAGAGAGAGAGAGAGAAAGAGAGAGAATGTGTGTGTGTGTGTGTGTGTGTGTGTGTGTGTGTGTGTGTGTGTAAGCTGGAGAGAGGACAGACTGATGGCATAGGATAGGGTGACATGGGGGCCATTTGTTTGTGGCTGCTCCTTCCAAGGTCAAGGCGTCTGGCTATAGATAAAGAGATAGATGATAAATAGAGAGACATGACTGATAGATAAACTTCACTCAGGGATACATCACTTAGGGGTAAAATAAGCTGCTTCTTTGCTATCCTTGTCTTATTCTAAGCGTCCATTCATATTCTTAGGAGTTTATTGTAAGAGGTAACCACGCCACATCTCAGCTACCTTATTATCCCACGTTCTTAAGACCTTTTTAAGAATACTTGTCCAGGTGTCATCGTGTCATACATTGCCACTGAAATTTCAAAACAATGTGGGGATTTCGTTCTGTCTTTTATTTATACTCGGCTGTGTCAAAGAACGTGGCTTGGATGTTATCAATTCTTATCTACCTCTCTTCTGTCAACTTCCACTGTCGTTACTCTGATAGCTTTGACCTCTCTCTCTCTCTCTCTCTCTCTCTCTCTCTCTCTCTCTCTCTCAACACTGATCATACTCCTCACCATTATTACAATATCAATATGGTTCTTTACTAAACTATATTATCTCGTAAATTTCACCCGTAGAAGCTCTCTGTCACATCGTCCTTTTTGCATGTAGCATGTTGATATATATTTAAAGTATGTACGTGAACTGATGTGTCTGTATCTACATCATATCGTATAGCAAAGGTGTCTGAGAGGGGCGCCTTCACGTGGTGGTACAGAACTGCACGGTCACCCCGTAGTCCACCAGGCTTACGCCCATTTAAACCTGGAAGCATACCATACAACAAATATAATAATAATAATAATAATAGTAATAATAATAGTGATAATAATAATAATAATAATCATATTAATGATAATAGTGACAATAATAATAATAATAATAATAATAATAATAATAATAATAATGGTAGTGAGGCATGTGTAAGGGTAAATTGGCATCTAAGTGAATGGTTCACGATCAGTGTGGGTGTGCGACAAGGTTATGTAATGTCCCCATGGTTGTTCAATATATATATGGATGGGGTGATGAGAGAAGTAAAAACACGGGTAATGGAGAAAGGGATGGCGTTGGTAATGAATGGTGATGGATGGAATATCTCAGAGATGTTGCATGCTGATGATGCAGTGCTACTTGCAGATACAGGAAAAGAACTTAATAGACTAGTGCAGAGTTTTGATTACGTCTGTTAGCGTCGTGCCTTGAGAGTAAATGTAGAAAAGAGTAAAGTGATGGTTATGGAGAGAGAAGGTGACTCCCAGTGTGATGTCTGGACTTGGTGAGAGAGTTGAAATACCTGGGTTTGGTGATAGAAAAGAGAGGAAAATGTGCAAAAGAAGTGGAAAGTAGAGTGACACAAGGAAGGAAAGTAGCTGGTGCAATGAAGGCCTTGATATGAAACAGAGACTTGAGTGTTGCAGCTGCACGAGGTTTACATGAAGGAGTGTTAGTGTCAACTTTAACATATGGATGTGAGACGATGGTGTGGCATGAAAATGAAAATTCAAGAGTGAGAGCAGTGGAGATGGGATTGCTGAGGAATGTATGTGGAGAACAGAGACTGGATAGGATGCGAATTGATGTGATTCGTGCAAGATGCGGAGTGAGGAAGTCTGTGGACACCAGAATCGAAGAGAGTGTACTGAGATGGTATGGTCATGTGGAGAGAATGGATAACAATAGAGTGGTGAAAATGTTATCTCTGAGCGAAATTGAAGGAGGGAGGAGGTGAGGTAGGCCAAAGAGAAGGCGGAGGGATATGGTGCATGAGTATGCGAGAAAGAGAGCTATGGAAGTCGGTGAGGCTAGGAGATTGACTGTAGATCGTGCTGGCTGGATGAATGTTGTGAGGATAAGTGCATGATCAGGGATTTGGCACCCCTTTTAACGTGACAGCGTTCGGACTGACTCTATCGGGTACGTTTATGTGAAGCTACAGAATGTGATGAAAGATTTTTGGCGTATCAGACAGAGCCAGGATTCCGGGGGCTTGAATGATGAGTGAATGGAAGTGCGGCCCATTGGATTGGTAAACTTGGGCTGTCTGGACGTTGCTACTCCTCACCCTGCCCTGGGGTGGGAAAGGAGGTCCGGATAATGATGCTGATGATAATAATAGTGTGTTAGTATATCAGGAGACATTGGGTATAGGTTCTGCGCACCGTCCACCCCTGTACGTAAGCCGATATGCGTGTTTGTGTCTTGGGGCAAACATCAGTGACTCGCCTGAACATGGAGGGTGGCTGGCAAAGTAAGGGTGCATCCTTGAGCCTCATTTCTTTCGTGACGTGGGTGTGTTTGCTGCCCGTCTTTTTTCTTTTTTAATGAACCCAACACACAAACACACACACACACACACACACACACACACACACACACACACACACACACACACACACACACACACACACAGACACACACACACACAACGCCTTGCAACACACACTTATTAGCATAACTGCACTGATGAGGGACGTGGACCCAGAATACTAAATTGTAATGCCTTTCGACAAAAAGTGTTTAATTAAGTAAAATATCGCTTGAAACGAAGGCAAGTTACTGATGATAACCCCCTGTTACCATGTATGTATGTACTTGTGTATGTATGTATGTGTGTGTACATGCTTACCTGTATATACAATATGTGTGTGTATGTATGTGTGTGTATGTGTGTACCTGTTCCGTATATATGTGCGTATGTGTGTACCTGTTCCGTATATATGTGTGTATGTGTGTACCTGTATGTATGTGTGTATGTGTACCCGTGTATATGTGTGTATGTATGTATATATGTGTGTACTGTATATATGTACACATATACTGTATGTATGCGTATTTATTCAGTTTTTATCTCATTATCCCTGACGCATCGTAGAGAATCATCTATGGGCAGAGGAACATACCAAGCCTCTCTCAGCTTATGAACAGTAACACTTTCCGATTCCTTTAACACCCTCTCAGCTAAATAAAGAATAGTAGAGTTGTTCCCACCGTGAGAGGACCATCAGAGGAAAACAGAAGCAAAAGATGTGGAAATATTAGGTGAAATTTTCCCTACCGATTATATAAAGTGCCTGGCAAAGATCCCCAACCCTCTCCAGCTCGGTTGATGGCCATGTGTAGTCAGATTGCAGAACAGATTTGACTAGTAACCAAGGAGACTCATTCCTACCCCGGTTCCGTCAGATGAAAAGAAACAGGCCATTGGATTCTTTTAGTCCCAAGACAATGTGTTTGTTGTACCAGCGGGAATTACTGCTTGTTAGGTCTTAATTGTGTATTTGCATCTGGTCATAAGTGGTCTCTGAGCGGGCTGCAGGAGGCGCTGGTGGGTGTGGAGAGAATCAACAGAGGGAAGGATGAGTGTGGGTGGCTGTGGATGAGGGTAGGGTGTGTGGGTGACAGTATGAGTGTGTGTTAAGTCAGCGGAGGGGTGGTGGGTGTGTGGATGGGTGTGGATGAGGGCAGGGTGTGTGGGTGAGAGTATAAGTGGGTGTTAAGTCAACGGAGGGGTGGTGGATGGGTGTGGACGACAGCTGGGTGAAGGTAGGGTGTCTGCGTGTATGGGTAGGTGGGTGGGTAAGAGCATGAGCAGGAATGAGTTAACGGGAGGGCTGATGACGCAAGGGTGTATAGGGGTGTGGATGGGTGTGGATATGTGGTATATGTTGTGGGATGGGTGTGGGTAGTCAAGGATGGAGTGTGGGTGGATAAGTGCGATGAGACGTAAATGGGTGTGAAGAATTAAGGAATGGTGGGTGAGGGTGGATATGGGTGTGGATCAGTGTGTGGGTGAAGATATGCATAGAGTAAGGGTAGATTGCGTGAGGGTGTAGGTAGGGTGTTGTGGTGTGGGGTTTGGGTGTGGCACGGGTCTGGGGAGA
>NC_137040.1:420328-440328 GCF_032717465.1 Coenobita brevimanus
GCATGACCAGGCGGCTCACCTGCCCGGTTATACAAACGTCCCTCAGTTATTTCCCTATCCCCCGAAAGGAGAATGGAGGTGGACTGTAGGAGAGGGGCATCTTCATCCTGCAGTGCACTGGGTTCACGTTCTGATGAGCCTGGGATTGCAATTGTATTCGACATCTTTTCATCTGAGGGAACTTAGCAACTCTGACAAATTGAATTCCATAAGTCATGGGTGTATGGCGTTTGATAGTCGTGGTTATGAGGTAGCAGTGAGTCTTCTTGGTTACTAGTCAAATTTATCCTCCATTCTGACTACGCTTGGCCATAAACTAAGCTGAAAGAAGTTTAGGATCCATGTAAGATTAGACACATATTGCAGTAACGCTTCAGTAGACGAATAATTTTGAGAATTTGACTCAATAATCTGGAGAGTTTGGTGGACTCCGAGAATGTCTACTAATTATTATTATTATTATTATTATTATTATTATTATTATTATTTTGTTGTTGTTGTTGTTGCTCTTCTTCTTCTTCATCATCATCTTCTTCTTTTTCTTCTTCTTCTTCTTCTCATCCTCCTCCTCTTCCTCCTCCTCCTCCTCCTCCTCCTTGTTCTTGCTACGTCGCGACCAGAATTAGGACATAATCTATAGGGTAGTTCATAAACACCATTCCAGGAGAAACTCACCTGATGGCATCTTTTGTTTTGTGGGCGGCTCAGTCTGCTGGTGTGGGCGTGAGTGTGGCAGTGGGAATAGTAAATAAATAAACAATGCAGGGTAGACATTGACAACGCTAACGGCACTGGGACTAGGATATAAATAACGCAAGGTAGACATTGATAACGCTAACTACTCCGTCCCCACAACACACAAGGAAGCCCATGGAGTGGAAGAGAAGCGCTATATCTGGACTACCCTGATTTTTGGTGACGTGGGTGGGATCTAGATACATCCTTCACTAATTTTTTTCAGTCCAGGGGGTTCCCCAAAGCCGAATAAAATCGTCTGGGTAGCATGGCGGGAGTGATTTGGTCTTGAATTTGCTTATAGATACACAGTAGTTTCTCCTTCCTCACCTGCCCAAGATTTCCACCCCTTCCTGGCACCTCTTATCTCCACCTCCCTCCCTCATTTCCCTCGGCATCTCCCCTCTCCCCCTTCTCCCTACTCTCTTCTGCCCTCCCTCTCCTTTTCCCCTTGTCCCCTCCCGAAATCCCCTCCCCCTCTCCCCTCCTCCTTCTCCTCTTCTTCTCTCCACCCTTTCTTCTCTCCATATCCCCTCCCCTTCTCCCTTCCCCATATCCTCACCTCCTTCTCCCCTTCTTCTCTCCCCTCCCCCTCTCCCTGGTCTTCCCTCCCCCTACACAGTCCGGGTCTGTTTGTCTGTTGGCTCACAGAGGGGGTGGGAGGGGTTAGACCAAGGCTAGTGGAAGGTCAGGTCCATACTAAACTACGTAACTCTCTCTCTCTCTCTCTCTCTCTCTCTCTCTCTCTCTCTCTCTCTCTCTCTCTCTCATGTATGTTTAAATCTCTGACTCTCCTAAATCAACCTTCACCGATTCAACTTGTACTTTTAACCATCCACTCACACGATGAGGATTCCACCCTTCACTCTTCCACCCACCTTCCGCAACATCCATCAGCATTAGTCGCAGCAAGACACACGCTGCGAGGCAATACTGTCACGCTTAACCTCTGTCATGCTTATTACTGATAGCTGATGAATTTTGCTGTTATTAAGGCCTTGACTCAGCTCTCTCTCTCTCTTGTTGGTTTCTGCTCTTTTTAGCTCTTTGCCTGCATCCCTTTGATTATTATCCTCAGCATAAAGTAATTTTTAACGTGAAAAATAGGCCATTTAGTTTTTTATACTTATTTTAGTATATTAAATGAAAACAAAAGGAAGTGTCTGGCCATAGATAGACTGAGAGAAAAGGTTAGTGATTAGGGGGACTTGTGAATGGTAAAAGTTGGTGAGATGGTTTGTAAATGGTGGTTAGTGAGTGAGATGTTTTTGTAAATGGTAAAAATTAGCGAGAAGGTTTGTAAATTGGGGTTAGTGAGTGAGAGGTGTTTGTAAATGGTTAAAAATTAGCGAGAAGGTTTGTAAATAGGGGTTAGTGAGTGAGAGATGTTTACCCCACAGTGCTGCCGCGTGTGGGAGACAAAACAAGTGACGACTGTGATGCGCAGTAGTTTGGCGCCGCTGTTGGCACGCTCACTTCTCTTACTTCTGACTTCCTCTTCATTTATCTTTAATTCTCTTTACTTCTCTTTCTTCGTTCTTTTTATCGTCATCGTTAGTTATTTAATTCTCTTTCCTCTCACTCCTCTTTGTCGTACTCCTCCTCATCATTTATTTCAGCTTATTTCTCTCTCTTTCCTTCTCTTTCTCCTATTCCTTCTCTGTATTTTCCTTCCTTCCTCTTTTCTTCTATTTCCTCTTCCTCATTTACCTCTTTTTTCATCTCTTTCGCTAAGTATTTCTCTTATTTTCTTTGCTTTTTTGTACTTATCATCTTTTTCATCTTCTTTTTCATTTTCACTTAGCATTTGCCTTTATCCCTTAACATCATTAATTTTCTTATCCTGTTCGTGTTCACCGGTTCTATTTTTTATGTCTATCTATATTTCTCTTTAATTCTACTTTTATTTTCTTTCCTTGTCTTCCCCATCCTCCTTCTTCCCCTCCTATTCCTCTTCATCGCTCCTTTTTCCTCCGTTCTCTAGTTCTTTCAGGTTTATTGTCGTCATTTCCCTTCCTCTCCCTCTCCCTCTCCTCCATCTTTTCCTGTTTCGCATTTTATTTCCTCTCTTTCCTTCTCTTACATCTGTCATTCTCTTTTCCCTCTTCCTCAGTTTTAATTCATCTCCCCCCCCCCTTTTCTCAATCTCATTTCATTTCCCCTCTCTCTCTCTCTCTCTCTCTCTCTCTCTCTCTCTCTCTCTCTCTCTCTCTCTCTCTCTCTCTCTCTCTCTCCTAGCACCTTCTACCCCATGACTCTCTCCGTCTTACGCAACACTCTCACCTTAACACTTTCACTACTACAACGTCTTAATTAATTCTTGACGATTTTCTTCAGTTGGATGGAAGGTGTTTGTTGGAGAAGTGCTTGAGTGAAAGAACATGTTATTGTTCATCTTACTTCATGAAAAATGGTCCTCTACCTTGTATAATAATAATAATAGTAGTAGTAGTAGTAGTAGCAGCAGTAGTTGTAGTAGTAGTAGTAGTAGCATCTCCAGACTCATCATAATGTAAACTCAGCTGACCGCAGGCTGGAGCTACCTTCCTCTTACGGTTCACCATCCTTTTGGGGAAACAGGGAAGTAGTTGAGGGACATTTATATAACAGCCTAGAGCAACATCTCGGTTTTATTGGTGCCACCACGTGAAGGCGTCCCCCTCCAGCACCACTCACACCTCCACACCAGTGATATGTTTTACTGATTTATGCCTGTTACCCCTGACGGTTTTATTCAGCTTTTGGGAGACCTCTCGAAATGATGGGGTTAATGAAGGCCGGAGAGAGAGAGAGAGAGAGAGAGTAAACATAAGACTCATGATCGTCTGTCTCTCATGAGGATATCCCGTCCACTAACCTACGGATCTCTCACTTCTCTCCCTTCCTTCCCTCTCTCTCTCTCTCTCTCCCTCTCTCTCTCTCTCTCTCTCTCTCTCTCTCTCTCTCTCTCTCTTTATCGGCAGCTTGTGTCTTGTTTGCCTCGGTTCTTGCTTCTTTCTTTCCTCCTGTCTTTCCCCCTTATCTCAATCCCTCTCCCCTTCTCTTCCACTTCTCCGTTTTTCATTTCGTTATCTCTCCCATTTCTCTTCTTTCCTCCATCTTTGCCTCCTTTCATCTCTCCTCCCTGGTTCCTTTCCTCCCTTTCTTCCTCCATCCCTTCCTCCTCCACTATCATTTTTTTTCATTCCTCTTTCCATCTCCCCCTCTTTTGATATCTTTCTTTCGTTGTGTCTTCCGATTGGTTTCCTTCCTCCATCTCTGCCTCCTTTTATTTCCTTCCGTCTCTCCCCCTCCCTTCCTCCTTTCCTCCGTCTCTCCACCACTACGCCACATCTTTTACGTCACTCATTAACCCCTGTGACGCAGACTCCCACTCCTGACGTCACTGTGTGGTGGTTCTCGGTCACATGTCATTTTTGCCTCGTTTGGTGGCGCAGTTGATGGTTTGTTTTGATGGTGGGGCAGGGTAGGGGTAGGTCAGGGTTAGGGAAGGTAGGGCAAAGGAAGGGTCAGGGTAGGTAGGGCAGGGTAGGGTCAGGTAGGGTTTTGCAGGGGTAGGGTAAGGTAAGGCGGGGAGGACAGGGCAGGGTAGGGTAAAAAGGAGGAAAATGGGGATGTTAGGGGATGGGAGAAGTTGATAGGGTCGGGCAGAGCAGGGGTAGGGTAGGGTAGGGTAAGGGAAAGTAGGTCATGGTGAGGAAGAGGATGGTAGGGTAGAGTAGGTAAGGGAAGTGAGGGCATGTTAGGGCATGGAGGAGGACGGTAGGGTCAGGCATGTGATGGAAGGGTAAGGACGGCTGTTTTGGAGGGCGTGAGAATGTAGCAGAGGCACGGGCGACGATAAGACTGATAAGATAAGGCAGTGTATGGTGGACGGCGGGAGGTGGGATGCGAGAGGTGAGGCTGCTGTTACCTGCGTTGAAATTAAATGCTCAGTTTTTTAATCAATTTTTTTTTTTTTTTAAGCTTTCCTCCTTGTCTGTGAAGTAGGGTATTGCAAGGGTGAGGTAGGGTATTGCAAGGGTGAGGTAGGGTATTGCAAGGGTGAGGTAGGGTATTGCAAGGGTGAGGTAGGGTATTGCAAGGGTGAGGTAGGGTATTGCAAGGGTGGGGTAGGGTATTGCAAGGGTGAGGTCGGGTATCGAAAGGGTGAGTAGGGTATTGCAAGGATGAATAGGGTATTGTAAGGGTGAAGTCGGGTATTGCAAGGGTGAGGTAGGGTATTGCAAGGGTGAGGTAGGGTACTGCAAGCGTGAGGTCGGGTATGGATGGATGAAGAGCCGAATACCTGGAAATACCCTCGGGGGGGGGGGTAGGAGATGGGACGGGCAGCAGAGGATAAAGTGTTGTGTTAGATGTTAGTATTATAGATTTCGTAACGTATCTTCCTGAGCGATTCATTTCGTGTATTACATCTTAACGTTTTCTTGTGCGTTACTTATATCGTTTTAATAAAGACGTAATGTGTGTAAGGAATGCATAAGAGGAGACTGAGGTGTTATGTGTAGAATAAATCACTGAGGGAGACGTGTTACGGATGGAGATCGTTTCTAACCCTTGCACATCGTAGAGTGTGCAATAAAAATAGAATGAGAGAGAGATCCAGGGTGTTAGATCTCTCTCTCTCTCTCTCTCTCTCTCTCTACACTTGTATCCTCTGCAAAGCAATGGAGCGATTTCGTAATTTTCATAGAGGCGGAGATACATATATAGATAGATAAACACACACTCACAGGCAGATAGATCGATAGGTAGAATAGGTAGGTGGGGAGAGACAGGCAGACAGACAGACAGAGACAGAGCAGATTACCCCATGCATTTCTGGTCAGCATCACTCTGGAGACAAAGACAGCCGCTGTGGTGTGTCTCGTGTCTTCAGAGTTTGTTCCTAAAGAGCCATGACGCTTAATTAAAGACACAGAAGACAGAAGGCGAGATCTCATGCATTGCGCGTTTATACTTGCCTGCGGTTGATGAGTCTGGTCTGTTACGCTGGCGGGTGACAACAACAGCTACTACTACTACTAATGCTTCTCTCTCTCTCTCTCTCTCTCTCTCTCTCTCTCTCTCTCTCTCTCTCTCACACACACACACACACACACACACACACACACACACACACACACACACACCAGGCAACAACCAGGTATGTCGCAAGTCACATGATGAGCCTTGTTTCTGTGCCGATGAAGACAGGTAAGGATGTGGGAGTGAGATGTTGCAAGACTGGAATCAGGGGAAGCATTGATATTGCAATAAGAATTAATGTTGCAAGAGGCTAACATGTATCCAAGTGATGTCTTATTCACAGCTTTTACTCTGACTTGACCTAAAATTGCCATCTCGTGTTGCAAGACTTGAATTAAGAGAAACTAATGTTGCAAGAGACTGACATGTGTCCAAGTGATGTGTTGCACGGTTCTTATACCATAACTTGGCCCAGATTTTCATTCTTATGGAGACGGTTTCACGTAGCTTAGTAGCTGAGAAGACTGTGCTACGGCTCAAAATCCTTTCCATAGCACTTCCTCGTGACTGGCAATATACTCTTTTGCTAATCTGTTGCTACAAGCCCGCATTCAAGATGGAGAGATGGTAATTTTGGGTCAAGCTACTGTGATAATAATATAATAGCCTGAGCACACTCCCTCGCACGTCTCTCCAAGTCATATGTGTTTGCAGTTGTTGTTATCCTCATTTCGGAGGGTAGGGAAGTACTTGAGACACGCTTATTTTAACCAGGCAGTTGTGCCGCCCCGTTATATCAGTGCCACCACATGCAGGCGTCCCTCTCCCACATCGTTCCGTATTAATCAAGAATTACCTGATTTACTGTATAATAAATTTTCCATAATACTTTACTATTATCAGAAAATGAGAGAGAGGGTGGGTGTAAGTTGGGGGGGGGGGGCAACGAAGTGGCAGGGGACAGGGCAACACGGAGGCGATTTGCTTGTAGACAACCCTTACAGGATTAAGGTGTCGAGATATAGATAGATAGATAGTTTGTTTTTTCATAATTTCATCATTAAAATATCTACAGTACTTAGACTGTGAAATATCTTTGTGAATATAGAAAAAGTATACGGATCATAGGACTGAAAGGGCTAAAAATACGTCATACACTCAGGCGGTCAGTACTTCGTTATATACACTGACGTCATACGGAACCAGTGACGCCAGAGTCCTTATATGGTGTTGGTGGGTTTACCTCAAGGGAAGGATGGCGAAAACGTACGGTCAGTGAGAGAGAGGGGGGGCAGATACTTGGAGTTATTATAGACAGATAAATAGACAGGATTAGAGGAATAGGTAGATTGACAGGTAGACATAAAGATACATGAGAGAGAGAGAGAGAGAGAGAGAGAGAGAGAGAGAGAGGGAGAGAGAGAGAGAGAGAGAGAGAGAGAGGGAGAGAGAGAGAGAGAGAGAGAGAGAGAGAGAGATTAGTGTGCGCTATCAGAGTACCTGTGGGAAAGCTCAGGTGATGGTTCCCCTAGTCTGTTATTTCCTTATCCTACCGACGTTCAGTAATGGGAATAGGGTTTTGATGATGATGATGATGATGGCGACGATGATGATGATTATGATGACAGTAGTGATAATGGTGATGATGATGATGATGGATTGCTTAGGTGATGGTTCTCTTACTCTGTGTTTTCCTTAGATAGTAAGGATAAGGTTTTGATGATGATGATGATGAGGAGGAGGAGGAGGAGGAGGAGGATGGTGATGATGATGATGATGATGATGATGTCTCCCGGTATCACTGTCATAGTTATCTGAAATGTAGGCTAGCACTTGCCAAACTCAAATTCCAGTTTTCCTGTCCTGGTGCTAACAAACCGACATTTTTGCCTAACTTTACCCCTTAAATCTGGGTGACGTGCTTTTGGGGATACTCTTGCTGTTGCCAGATGGTCTCATTCAAGTTGGAAACGGCCTCTCGTACTAAAAGGGTTCATTAAAGCTATATCTGTCTCCCCCAGTTTTAAACAGTCTTTCCTAAACAGAATAAAATCGTCAGGAGATACAAAAAAAAAAAAGAAAAAGAAAGAAAGTCCCCGGGATGAAGAGGCTCATTAACTTCATATACAAGTAGTCATAACACCTCACCTCCCATGGCGGTGGCCCTCTTTTCTCTCCAAGTAGGTCTGTCAGTCTCCAAAGTCATCACCCCCTTCCCTAGAATATCTCTACACCTGTGTCGCAATCCCAGCTAATTCTTTGTTTCCCCCCAATTCTTTCCAGGCAGTGCTCGCCATCAACAGCCCAGGGAAAAGAATGTTAACGATGGGTCCTGTAGCCGCACCTCCAGCCTCACCAATTACAGGTCAGTGGCTCCCTAAGGTACTGACCATCACCCCCAGACATAACCATTATTCCCAAGGCCATTAGCAGTACAACACATACTGTTTGCTTGGAGTGTGTGTGTGGGTGTGTGAGTGTGTGGGTGTGTGTGTGTGTGTGTGTGTGTGTGTGTGTGTGTGTGTGTGTGTGTGTGTGTGTGTGTCGTCATCATCACTATCATCATCATCATCATAACCACCATCTTCTTCTGATCCGGAGACAGGAAGAGTGTTGTGTTCACGGGCTCATCTGAAATGTAAACCCGGTGGACTGAAGCCTAATTCGCTGCCCTGCAAACACCCATCCACCTTTCAGGAGTTAGGGAAATAGACGAGGGTTGTGTGCGTAACCAGGCAGCTGACTCGCCTGGTTATATCGGTGCCACCACATGAAGGCGTCCCTCATCAGTACCCGTGGGAAATCACATTCATTAAGCATTTCACTGAAGGAGAGAGAGGGTCGTGTTTTTGTGATCTCATGTGTTGGTGGTGAGGTGATGTAGGTGGTTGTATGGTAGTGGTGCAGGTGGTGGTGTGGTGGTGCAGATGGTGGTGGTGGTCTGATGGTACAGGTGGTGATGTAGTGGTGGAGGTGGTCGTGTGGTGGTGGTTTTATGGTGCAGGTGTGGTGTGGTGTGATGGTATGGTGGTAGTTTGGTGGTAGAGGTGGTGGTGGCAGAACGAGTTACATGAGCCAGTGCAGTGTCGTCTCACTCACTGGCTGGCTTGGCGTGGCTTTGGTAACAGTGGTACGGGAGAGTAACAGGTTTTGGAGGTCGCTGGGGTAATGGTAACGCCCCAGCCTTCCCTTTTTCCTGCCTTTCTTCCTTCCTTCCATCCTTCCTTCCCTCCTTCCGTCCTTGCTTTTAAGAGTTATTCCATTACTCACATACCTTGGAAACCTGATGTATGATATAACACGGGGAACGATTTATTACGCTGGGTGGGAGCCATAACACGAATTAGACGCCTGGTGGTCAAGTGGGTTAAGGTGCTCCAGCTGGATTGGTTTGGTTCATCACTCCCATAATGCCACTTATGTACTGTATAAGGGACTATATTCTCGTTTTAACTGTTTGCTCAGTAGCCTAGCCCTGGGTCCCTATCTTGATGGGTCAATAACATGTTGGATATATATATATGTGTGTGTGTGTGTGTGTGTGTGTGTGTGTGAGAGAGAGAGAGAGAGAGAGAGAGAGAGAGGGGCGGACTATGAAGGTACTGTGTATTACGAACCGGTTTTAGTCACCTGTTTTTTTTTCCCTTCTGTCTTCCTTCTCTCAGTACCTGGCTCGTGCAGGTGTAAGGAGACTCCCTGGTACCGTCTTAGGAAAAAATTCGACGTTTCTCTCTCTCTCTCTCTCTCTCTCTCCCTCCTAGCTAATACTCTAGTAGTAGTAGTAGTAGTTGTAGTAGTAGTAGCATTGTTATTAGTAGCAGCAGTAGTAGTAGAAGTGATTATAGCAGTAGTAGTAGTAATATCATTAGTAGTGGTTTCGTGGTCTCTTTATTACCCTCATTATTATTATTATTATTATTGCATTTTATTCCTTAACATCGCAAGGACGGCGAGCCATTCATTTTCATTTTATTCATTTTGCGTCTGGATTATTTCACTCTCCCTACGTGTCAAGTGGGGTTGGTGGAGGATTAGTGACCCTCCCTGTAAAACGATGAACTCTAAGCCTTGGCCACCCCGTTTGGGATACATGGCGTCTGGCAACGAATGAATGAACGAAAATTATTTCACTCATCTAAGCGGAAAACGTTCATTGTGGAAAATGCCTAAATAATCTGAAACATCTTAAACTCCTTCATGTTCACAGTGTTCCGTGTTATTCGTTCTTACATAGCAATTTAAGAACAGAGAGAGAGAGAGAGAGAGAGAGAGAGGGAGAGAGAGAGAGAGAGAGAGAGAGAGAGAGGCTGAAAACAGGTTCATGGTAAACAGTACCTTTACAACCTCTCATTTTCCAGCCAGCCTCTCCCCCCCCCCCCTCTCTCTCTCTCTCGAATAAAGGCATAAAAAGCAGAACACGTTAAACCACATTAATACGAGATACTGAACAAAGAAATATAAGAAAGATTGAAGATTTAATGAAATAGATGAAAGAGAGAGAGAGAGAGTCTAACTGCCCTGTCACTGACTTCTGTGGCACGGTATGTGATTGGTTGAGACGGTGTGTGTGTTTGGTGTGTGTGTGTGTGTGTGTGTGTGTGTGTGTGTGTGTGTGTAAAAGGTTTCCGGCCGCCCCTGAAAGATTCAAACTTTTGCATGAGTGGAGGTGGGGAAAAAAGCGAGCTGGAAGACGTGTGTGTGTGTGTGTGTGTGTGTGTGTGTGTGTGTGTGTGAAAGGGAGAGGGAGAGAGAGAGGGGGGGAGGAGGCGAGTGAGAGGGGGGAGGGAAGAATGCGAGAGGGATAGGGAAGAGTAACGGAGAGGGACGGAAAGACAGAAGGGGAGGAAACAGTGAGAGGAGGGGAGGGAAGAGTGAGAAAGGGAAAGAGGAGGGAGGGGAGGGGGAGGGGAAGGGGGATCACAATAAATAAAGGAACATTGAAGATTATAGATAGATGGATAGATAGATAGATAGATATAATTTATTTACTCTACCTTCTTGAACAAATGTTTTCTCATTCTTTTAACCACCCAATAAAGAAGAGAAAAAAGCCCCTGGCCACGTGTAAGATAGAGGCAGCCAGAGACAGAGATAGGAGGCAGCATGTGTTCGCTTGTGTCCGTGTGCGCGTGTATGTGTTGTCATTGTGTGTGTGTGTGTGTGTGTGTGTGTGTGTGTGTGTGTGTGTGTACCACCACTTCCCCTCCTGGTCCCATCTCCGGTAATAACTGGTTCTTACCCTGCTTCGTGGCGGGACAGGCAGGGTAGCAGAGGCAGGCAGGGGGTGAGGCAGACACGGGGAAAGGCAGGCAAGGGGGGAAAATGAGACAGGGAGAGGGAGGTTAGGTAGCGGCAGAGTGCACCGGGAGGGGAGTAAGGACGGGACGTGAGGCAGGGAGGGGGTGGGGAGGCACGGAGGGGAAGGGGAGGCTAGGTGTGGGAGGTGAGGCAGGAGGAAGGGAGACAGGGAGGTTGTCTGGTTGAGTGGAGGGGGGGGGGGTAGGAAACGGTCATGCCTCGTCTTAACAACTCCTCATCTCCTGTTCATATTTACACATTTCACCTTTTTATTCTTTTGTAAGTTGCTTGTACAGTGTTTATCGACATCTGTCTATCTGTTTAAGTATTTATTAATCTGTCTATCTATTTAGCTATCTGTTTATCTATCCATATGTCTATCTAACCAACCATCCATATGTCTGTCTGTTTATCCACTTGTAAGGAATAAATAGCGCGCAGAGTAAGTTGCTGAGAAAAAGGTGTTACGGAAATCTAAGCCGACGAGAATAAAGGGCTTCAATTCGATCCATCACCTCTTCAACCCACTGACGTAGTTTTGTAGCGGATTTTTTCTATACTTTGCTCACACTAAGTTGGCGTAAAATTGCCGTCTCGTGAATACTGAGTCAAGGCGAAATATTGAACGCTAAAGGATGGTGCTAGTCACGAAGAAGTGCCATGGAAAGGATGTAGAACCGTAGTACTGTCTTTGTCTGCTACTAAATCCACGTATAATTAGATGCGAAAGGACGAAAAATGTGGACCGGGTTAAGGATAAAGAATGTGTAGAATATGATGCTAGTCACGAAGAAGTGCCATGGGAAGGATGTAGGGCCATGGTTTTGTCTTTGCCACTGTGCTAAGTTAATTAAGGAGGTCCGGATGATGATGATGACGAAAATTTGTGACAGGTTAAGGTGAAAGGAGTCAAGTATCACTCGTACAAAAGTCGTGACAGTTCCTTCGGTAGCTCAGTTGGTAGAGCGGTGGACTGTAGTTGGTTCCTGAGGCAGACATCCATAGGTCACTGGTTCGAATCCGGTCCGAAGGATAATGTTTTTACTTCATTCGTATAGGTTCTTTTAAGAGTGAGAGAGAGATTGAGAGAGAAGAAGGAGAGGAGAGAGAAGAGGAGGAGTGGGTGAGAGGGTGCGTGTGTATTCATGGCTGGTATGAAAAATTGTGTGTGGGAGACAGCCTTCCTCCTCCTCCTCCTTCCTCTGCATCATCACTCTCGTCATCATCATCTTCGTTTTATAAGGTTGCGCAAAACATGTTTGTATCAGGAAGACTCAATCATTTTGTGGGAAAGTTGTCAAGAACTTATCTAGTCTCTCTCTCCCTCTCTCTCTCTCTCTCTCTCTCTCTCTCTCTCTCTCTCTCTCATCTTGCACCACCACCCAGAGTTTTATCTGATGATCTTTTCTCGGAAGGATCACATCAATGGCATAAGAAAATCAACTTCCCACTGGTTCGATGTGATGAGCCGACTCCTTTTTTTTCTTTTGTCCTTTTTTTTTTTTTCCCTTAGCATTACTTGGGTGTTGACTGAGCCGTGACCTTGTTCCCCAGTGTGGAGTAAATCTCTCTCTCTCTCTCTCTCTCTCTCTCTCTCTCTCTCTCTCTCTCTCAAGTTTTCATTTAGCAGGGAAAACATCTAGTTAAAAATTTAGGGGCTGATTCTTGCATCTAGAAAGAGAGAGAGAGAGAGAGAGAGAGAGAGAGAGAGAGAGAGAGAGAGAAGAGGGAAGTGGGGTATGTGCAGAGACAAAGGAAGGAAGAGGAAGACGAGGAGAGGAGGGGGGTGGAATGCCAAGAATGAGACGGGAGGAAGTTGAAGAAGTGTGTGTGTGTGTGTGTGTGTGTGTGTGTGTGTGTGTGTGTGAGAGAGAGAGAGAGAGAGAGATAGTAACAACATTTGCAACCCCTCTCACCACAACCTACCTCTTAACCCCATGCCCTCAACCCCTTCACTACGACGACGCCTATAGTTCCTTATTTCCCCTATTCTCAGACGATTTTATTTAACTGAGAGAGACCCTTTATTATTATTATTAATTATTATTATTATTATTATTATTATTATTATTATTATTATTATTAGTGGAAATGAATAACGAATGCAGTGTTAAGGTGACGCCTATAAAACACCTTCATTGCTTCTTAGTGAATACAATGAATAACCGTGTGTATGTGGTGAATAGGTGTGGTGTGTGGTGTGAGTCCTGCTCTACGGTGAACTGGACTCTACCTTCACCGTACTGCAGTCCCTCTCACCGTACTAGGCAGACTAAAATAACCAGACTATAGACCAGGAAGACCAAGGGAGATTGTTATATACGAAGAATAAGAGTTTTTTGTCTTTCTCCTTTTCCCTCACTAACCCTTTCACTATGACGGATCCCCCTCCCCCCCTCTCTCTCTATCATTGATCACTTCCAACGCATTACAGGGAAGACAAAGGTAGGAGAGAGTAAGATGTGTGTGTGTGTGTGTGTGTGTGTGTGTGTGTGTGTGTGTGTGTGTGTGTGTGTGTGTGTGAGTGTGTGTGTGTATGTGTGTATCTGTGTGTTCACGTGATTGACATGAGGAAAAGTGTGGTTGAGAGAGAGAGAGAGAGACGCAGGGAAGGAGGGAGGGAGGTAGTATTACGCAATTAGATTAAAGGATTAGAGAGAGAGAGAGAGAGAGAGAGAGACTGATGCAAACCAGCATTAGCCACCCAGACAAAATCGATAATCTCTTGCTTGATAAAGAAAACGCATATACATGTGGCTTTTTCTAAGTATTTCTCTCTCTCTCTCTCTCTCTCTCTCTCTCTCTCTCTATCTATCTATCTATCTCTATCTCCTTATCTATATATTCATTCATCGACCTGTCTAATTATCACACACACACACACACACACACACACACACACACACACACACACACACACACACACACAGAAATTGTAATCGTCATCAGTTTAAGAGCAAGAGGGTACGAAAATCTGTATGAAAAACAGATGGAGATTAACGGCCGCACTGTCGGCTCCGTAACTCCTTTATCTTGGCGATTTACTTTGCGGATTAATCCTTTATATTTTTTATTTTATTTTATATGTAGTATATTTTTAGTATGGTATAATTTATGTTGGGAAAACAGACAGACAGACACACACACACACACACACACACACACACACACACACACACACACACACACACACACACACACACACACACACACACACACACACACACACACACACACACACACAGATAACATGATAAGGGTAAGGACATAATAGCCCTTTTGTGCCTTATCCTTGCATGGCCTCGCATACCAGATAAGACTGTTTACTCCTTCTCTGGAGAGGGACGCCTTCACCTGCTGGCACTGATAGCACCGGGCCGCTCCACTGCCTGGTTGTGTAAGCGTCCCTCAACCCCCTCCCTATCTCCCCAAAAGAATATGGTGAAGTTCAGGGATAGGGGGTAGCTAGCCTGCAGTCCACTGGGTGCATGTTGCAGATGAGCTTGGCGTTGCTACTACTACTACTACTACTACCACTACTTTCACCATCACTACTACTACTACTACCCTACTACTACTGCTACTACTACTACTGCCATCGCCGCCGCCACCACCACCACCACCACCACCACCACTATTACTACTGCAACTGCTACTGCTACTACTACTACTACTACTACTACTACTACTACTACCACCCCTTCATTCCGACGACATACTTCTGTGTCTATTCGCCTCAATCATGTCTTTCGTTTGGCTTTTCGTTTTGTTTCATTCCTTCTCACTCCAAGCCAGTTTATTCAGATCAAGACAACTTTTTGGATACCCTGTAGTTTTACCCTGTTAGTGTTATGGCTCAACGATAACCAAGGTAAATAGATAGATAGATAGATAGATAGATAGACAGGTAGATAGATTGGTAGGTAGGGAGGGAGGGAGGGAGGGAGGTTGATGGATAGATGTTAAAAATGTATTGCAATTAATACGTTCGGTGTGTGTATGTGTGTGTGTGTGTGTGTGTGTGTGTGTGTGTGTGTGTGTACGTACAGATGTTCTTAGCCCCAGATGATAGTCCCACCATCGCAATTACCACTATCATCATTACAGGAAAAACACACACACACACACACACACACTTGTTCCTGTGTGTACCTTTAGTGTGTGCGTACACACTCTTCCTCCTCCCTGAATCACACACCATTCACGTGCCAGAGAGAGAGAAGGAGAGAGAGAGAGAGAGAGAGAGAGAGAGAGAGAGAGAGAGAGAGAGAGAGAGAGAGAGAGATTTATGGAAAGACCGTCAGTCGTATAAATATTTGGTTTGCAAATGTAATATTATTAGTGTGTGTGTGTGTGTGTGTGTGTGTGTGAGAGAGAGAGAGAGAGAGAGAGAGAGAGAGAGAGAGAGAGAGAGAATGTTTACAAAGGGTACTGGGTAGAAAGAGTTTTTCCCTTCTTGTGTAGGGAGGGAAGTAAGGAGTGGAAGGAGAGAGAAAGATAAGGGAAGGGGGAGGAAAGAGAGTAAAGGGAGGGATGGGGCAGGAGAGGGTGAGGAAAAGGGGGAGAAGTTAGAAGCCAAGTGAGGGAGAGGAGAGAAGGGGGGAGCAGGAAACGGGGAGAGAAAGGGGAGAGGAGAGGGAGGGGAGGGGAGTGAAGGGAAAGGAAGGAGGAGAGACGGGAGAATCCAATGAAGAGAGACTGTGGGCAAGTGAGGAGGAAGGGGAGGGGAGGGGAAGAGAGTGAGGATAGAGGGAAGGAAAGGAGAAGGGTAGAAGGAGGGAAGGAAATAATGGAAGGGGTGAGAAGGGAAGGAAGATGGCAGGGGAGGTTAGGGAAGAGAAGTTAAGAGAGAGAAGCAGGGGGAAAGAGAGGAAGGAAGGTAGGGAAGGGTAAAAGAGAGGGGGAGAGGTGAAGGGGATGGGTGAGGGAAAGAGAGGAAAAACGAGTGGGATGAGGAGCCAAGGAAGAGGGGGGGAGGGGAGGGAGATGTTATGAGAGGGAAGGGAGGGGAGAGATGGGGGGAGGGTAGAGGGTAGGGTAGGGGTAAAACTCAAGGCAACACATACATACATCCACATGCTCTCTCTCTCTCTCTCTCTCTCTCTCTCTCTCTCTCTCAGCGCGCGACGAAGCTACGGACGGTGGCCAAAACTAGTTGTGAGCTCGGCGGGTGAGGTTCTGTGCGCCGTGTGTGTGCGCGTGGAAAGGTGTGCGCGTGTGAACCTGACGCTCAGAATACTCACATATGTACACACACGCCTTTCAAGTTCCCCTGTTTACTGAAAATCCTGAAACTTGAAACTGCGTGGATATTTAAACCGTGAAACTTAGAAAAACGTGTGATTTTGTTGACAAGTTACGTTTCATCTCGCTTCGAAGTACAGTGAGGTTTTATCAAGATCTCCGGTAATTGATACGCCTTCCTAGTAGTCCTGTTCGCCTCTATCTGACGCTGTGGTGGTGTGGTAGTGCCCTCCTTGTGCTACCAGACGTTGTGGTAGTTTGTGGTAGCGGCAAGTGAACCAAGATGTCTGAACACAAAGGAACACCGAGTCAGCACGTGGCTTTCCTGATGGAGGAGCCTCCTGTGGTGATCCGGGAGGAGGAGGAGGAGGAAGAGGAAGAAGGAGGAGGAGGAGGAGATGGAGGTACTGATGGAGGAGGAGGAGGAGGAGGAGGAGGAGGAGGTGGAGGAGGAGGAGGAGATACATCAGGAGGAGGAGGAGAAGGAGAAGATAAGGAACTCGATGATGACCCTAAGAAAGCAGAATGTATGGCGCTCAACGGAAATAACGGGAATAACGGCGAGGCGGCCGATAAAGTCCGCGATCAGTTACCCTTCTTCAAGATCCGGCAGTCCAGGTTCTCCACGGTCTCCGCCCCTGGGTACAACTTCTCCTCCCGTCCCTCCTTCGGTGGTCTGTCTTCGCGTCCTTCCTTCGGCGGGCTCTCTTCACGCATGTCCTTCGGCGGTTTATCCTCCCGGCCCTCCATGGTGTCCCTGAAGTCCACCATCTCTCGGGTGAACAGCGAGTTGTACCCCGAGAGAGGGAGCTTCGTCGCCTTCAGCCTGAGTCAGTCCCTCGCCGACATGCCCCCCTTGGCCAGGAAGAAATATATTATCACCCAGGTGCTTAGGACGTCCCTTTTTCTTTTAATATTACCTGTTTTCTTGATTATTAATTCGTCTTTCTTTTTCCTTTGCTTATTATCACTCAGGTGTTTATCATGCCTTCTTTTGTTTCACTATTATCTTTTCTCTTCTTTATTATCTTTATTTACTCTTCTTCCTTCGTTTTATTATTTACCATTTTCTTCATTACTACCTCCCCTTCTTTCCTTTCTTTTACCTTCTTGCTCAGGTGATTATGATGTCACCTTTTGATTAATTATTTTCCCTCTATTACCTCCTGTTCTTTTATTCTTCATACATTATCACTCCTATATATATTTTCTTGATTACCTTTTCTTTGTTTTATCATTCACTGTTTCCTTGACAGTGACCTTCCTTCTTCGTTTTTGCTCCCTTGGTTTTTCGATCAGTTCTTCCCTTGTCTTAAAACAAGGTATAGAAGCTGATGAACTGAGGGATGAGGTGGGGACTGAGTTGGCTGGAGAAGGTATATTCAGAGAAACACATGGCAAGAGTTAGGTGCCCATTTTTAACTTTGCTGTCAAGGGAATGACTGGCAGGTGTATGTGAAGTGTATATGTATAAAGAATATTAAAGGAAAATGCACAGATGGTTTGGTTTGCTAGGTGAAGATAGGATTCCAGGGGCTTGATTGGTGCGTGAATGATTATGTGGCCTATTTTAAGGACATAATTTTGATAGTCTCCCACAGTTTTGTATATTAATTTTATGTTTCCCAGTTTCTGAAGCCTACGTCACTGTATCATGAGTTGGGAAAATGAGTGATGATGATGATGATGATGATGAGAATGAACTGTTAACTCTCCCTCCCTCCCTCTCTCTCTCTCTCTCTCTCTCTCTCTCTCTCTCTCTCTCTCTCTCTCTCTCTCCCTCCTATTCAGCCTATTAATCCTGTTGTTGTATTGCTTACCACGTCTGTCCTTGTTTGGTAAGTCTCTCTACTGTCACTCGGTAGGGGATGGTGGGTATGAGAGAGAGAGAGAGAGAGAGAACTATCAAACTTATTTCCTGTGATACTGATTTCTCTCTCTCTCTCTCTCTCTCTCTCTGAAGATAAGAGTGAGAAAATTGAGAGGGACA
This sequence comes from Coenobita brevimanus, assembly GCF_032717465.1. Taxonomy (NCBI): domain Eukaryota; kingdom Metazoa; phylum Arthropoda; class Malacostraca; order Decapoda; family Coenobitidae; genus Coenobita; species Coenobita brevimanus. The sequence continues at coordinate 438,564 of NC_137040.1, forward strand.
ACAGGTGCGAAGGCTTATGTAGAGTACCAGGCCAGATAAGAGAGGGCAGGGCAGGGCAGAGCAGGGCGGGGCAGGGAAGGGCAGAGCAGGGCGGGGCAGGGCAGGGCAGGGAAGGGCAGAGCAGGGCAGGGCAGGGCACGGCAGATAAAGACAAGTAACGTAAGGCAAGGCAGGGCAGGTCAGGCTGGTATTATGGAGGAAGAGTACGAGGGAAGGACAAAGGATAGGGAAGGGCGAGGCAGTGTAGGACAGGGCAGAGCAGGAAAGATAAGGCATGGGCAGGGAAGGACAAGTAGGGCAAGGGAGGGCAGAGCAGGTCAAAGTAGTGCAGGACAGGACTGGGAACTGAAGGATAGGGATGGTAAGGATAAGGTAGGGTAGGATAGGCCAGGATAGGGTAGGATAGCTTTGCATAAACTTAGGGAGGCTTAGGTAAGGCAAGAATGAATAAGATAGGGTGAGTAGGATAAGCCTAGGTAGAGCTAGTTAAGGTAGGATAGGGAAGGATAGGATAGGATAAACCAGAATGCCGTAGGGTAGGGTAGGATAGAGTAAGGGAGGATAGGGCTTTTGCAGGGAAATATATGGCAGGGTAGGTAAGTGTAGGGTAGGGTAGGGTAGGGTATGATAGGGTAGGGGGGGGAACCCAGCTCTTCACAAAGATATGCAAATAACCTAACCTATTACCATATATGTGGCAGAGAGAGAGAGAGAGAGAGAGAGAGAGCACTACCCTCCCCTACACAGCGCGGAAGTGTTGAGACAAGACAAACAAAAGATTACTCAACTGTCCGCTATGTTACCTGTGTTAAAGAGATGGGCCAACTCTCTCTCTTTCTCTCTCTCTCTCTCTCTCTCTCTCTCTCTCTCAGCTGAACGCAAGCTAATGTTTAAGTGTTAAAGAAATGTTTGTGTTTTTGCTGGCAGAGATACTTTCAAGAACACACACACACACACACACACACACACACACACACACACACACACACACACACACACACACACACACACACACCATCTGTCCCTCTCTCTCTCTCTCTCTCTCTCTCTCTCTCTCAAATCCTTCCCACCTTCAGCCTACTCCTTCACCCCTCGCAGGACACTCAAGAAAGACGAACAGCTTCATATATTTTTTTCCTTATAATGCTTCCCACTCCATTATTCGGAAGCTCCCTAACACCTTTTCCTAAGCGATTCATTCTATTTATTACACCATACTGTCCCATTCTGTGTTACATAAATCCTTCCAATATCGCCATACTCTACATAAATAACGTACGAAGGGATACGAACCAGCCATATCCAGCAATAAATCGCTAAGGAAGAGGTGTTAGGGAGCTTCCTTAACCGACGAGACTAGGAACCATTGCATGTTTTATTTAAGGATGTTCGGATGTTTGGTAACTCCTTCTGTGATGTTTTTTGAGGAGCTGAGTAAGACAGTAACAAGGATGGCTTAGATGCCCCCGTAATGAAGGTGAAGTCTAGGGGATGTAAAACCCTATCTTGAGAGAGAGAGAGAGAGAGAGAGAGAGAGAGAGAGAGAGAGAGAGAGAGAAAGAGAGAGGGAGAGAGAGAACAATTTTTTCTTTCTTTTTCATTTCTGTTTTCCCCTCTCTGTATCATAGCAAGACTTCCAGCAAGCAAGGAATGCTCGTCATCGAATGCAGGAGTTAGTGACCTTTGTGTAGTCTTTAGGCCTGTGCTTAACCCATTTCTCTCTCTCTCTCTCTCTCTCTCTCTCTCTCTCTCTCTCTCTCTCTCT
>NC_137040.1:445328-485328 GCF_032717465.1 Coenobita brevimanus
CTATGTCCTATCTATCTGTCTATTGTACATACATATATAATTATCTCCATTATCATCATTATCGTTTTCATTAATATTATCAGCATTATTGATATGCTGATGCTGATGAATTTACAAAAGTATATATAAGCCAGGTAATACATGATGTGAATATAGCGTGTGGTGTTGTGTGGTGTGGTGCGGTGTGGTGTGATGTGGCGTGGTGTGGTGTGGTGTGATGTGGCGTGGTGTGGTGTGGTGTGAAGGGTAACTGTGGCGTGTGTGGTGTGATGTGACCTAGTGTGGTGTGATGTGGTGTGGTGTGATGTGTTGTGATGTGGTGTGGTGTGGTGTGGTGTGGTGTGGTGTGGTGTGAAGGGTAACTGTGACGTGTGTGATGTGGTGTGAAATACCCTGTGTGTTTCGTGGAATGCAAAACACAAGCCCAGTCTGTGTGTACGTTTTACTGTGTGTACCTATTAGCGTGTATACCTATTACTGTGTGTACCTGTATGGACAAAATGACACAGTTTTTCATACTTTCAACCCTGCTTATCATAGGTCATTGCACGGGCAGCTTCGCAACACCGCGAGAAGGTCACTTAGGTTATAGTCTAAAGGGACCTGGAAATGTCGTAACACCTCTTCCTTAGTGATTTATTTTCTCCAAACTGATGGAGTCGAATATTCACTGTCTTAGTAAGTGAAGTTCCTTTTGGCTGAGTTTGTCTGGAGATAGATATTTAGCTAGACAACAAGAGAGATTGATAGACAGGTAGATAAGTAGGTAGGTAGGTAGGTAAAAAGATAGGTTGATAGATAGGTAGAGAGAGAGGGGGGGGCAGGGCTTAATGACAGCAGTGCCATGTATGAGAGAGGTAAAGTTAACAGCCATAGGGAGGCGACGGACAACCACTCATTAGAGAGAGAGAGAGAGAGAGAGAGAGAGAGTCTTCCAGAATCCAGTTTTTCTTCTCCAGTCTCTTCTGTTTCCTTGCTTCCCAGATTTGTGTCTTAATCCCTTCGAATTCATTTTCTATTCGTTGCTTTCCTTCCCTTTCGTGTTTTTCATTCCCTTTCGTTTTCATTCCTTTCCAAATACAGTACTAAAGGTCTCTCTTACTTTTTCCTGCCGCCACTAATGTTATTCAGATTAGAGGTAAGGAGAGCCAAGAAGTACTGAACGAGTTAGTAAGAGCTATGTCTGGCACACACACACACACACACACACACACACACACACACACACACACACACACACACACACAAAACTGCATATTCTAGTCGTAAAAACAGACAATAAAAATAAAATGGAGGAGTCGTGCAAGGGACTGACAGGAAAGACGAGAGGTACAATGGAAGGAGGTTTGTGTGACAGAGGGAGGGAGGACAGGTAAAGGTTTGTAAATACGAGTTGCAGAATGGACCCTGTTGTAGGCCAGGTGTGTGTGTGTGTGTGTGTGTGTGTGTGTGTGTGTGTAAGAGAGAGAGAGAGAGTTTAAGAATCCATGAATTAGTGTAGTGATCTAAGAACGGGAGAAGAGACCTAGTAGGGGAGAGAGAGAGAGAGAAAATTGTGGGAGTAGAGGAAGGGGTGAGGGAAGGGAGGCAGGTAGGGTAGAGTGACAAAGGGAAGGAGAAAGAGTGACTTTGTTCTGGTTATATCCGGATGAGAGGGAGAGAGAGAGAGAGAGGGGGGGAATTGTACATTTCTCGAAACTCCTGCAACGATGTCCTTGTTTCCGCCAAAGAAATAATTTTAGAATACGAGATTTTCTTCCTTCGTCATTGATTAAATTTGGGTGATGATGATGATGATGATGATGATGACTAGATATGCAACAAAGTGAGTGACGTTTGCTTCCTTCGGTACACACACACACACACACACACACACACACACACACACACACACACACACACACACACACATTTTAGTACTGAAATCCGTGTTACCCCACAACCCTTCTTCCTGTCCACACCGCCAATCTTCCGGCCACTCACAGCACGATATTGGTAGAAACTGCACTTTGCCGGAATAAAATGCGCTAAGGAAATTTCGTAGGACTGTCAGAATGTGTACGTGAGACAGGTCATGCGTGTGTGAGGCTATGGAGGGTGAGGTCATGGGTGGGTGGGGTGATGTAAGGGGAGGGAAATGGTCTTAACTGGTCTGTCCGTCCAATCGTCGCTTCCTCTTCCCTTCCCTCACTCCTTCCGCCCTTCCTCCCTCTCTTACCCTCCTCACATTCTCTTCTTCCCTTCCACTTCTTCTCTTCTTTCACCCCTCTTTCTCTCTCCATCTTCTTCTCTTCGTCTTCCTCTTCCCATCCCTCACTCCCTCCTCTCTTCCTCCCTGTCTTACCCTCCGCACCATCTTCTTTTTCTTCTTCTTCCCTTCTTCCACCCTTCTTTCTCTCCCTTCTCATTGTCTTCCTCTTTCTTCCACCTACCCTTGCTGTCAGTCTTGCTTCCTCACCTCATTTTCTTGCCTTTCTCCTTACCCACTTCTTCCCTCCTTCTGTTTTTCCTTTCATCTTCCGCCACCTTTCTTTTCATTTCACTTTCTTTTCTTCCCTCTGCGTGTCTTTCATGCTCACTTCAAGTACATTGTCTTCCTTCTTTCCTTCCTTCCTTCCTTTCTTCTATTCCTCCCTCCTTCCCTCCTTCCTTCCTTCCCTAATATCTGTTGGTCTACTCTTTTCGTTTATAACACCAGATAACGCCAGACGATTTTGTTCAGCAGAGAGAGAGAGAGAGAGAGAGAGAGTCCTGGGAGTGCTGATAATTGGCTCCAGATCTATTTAAATTCACGTCACGTTCAATTCACGTACACGGGAGTCACGTGGCTGGGGGTGTTGCCAAGGCGGGTACACTCAAGCATTCCTTCTTGCTAGTGTATTTCACCCTGTTCTTCCTCTTACTTTACTTACTTCTTGTTTTCCTTTATTCATTCCTTTGCCAGTGTCTTTCATTCTCTTCTCTCCTTTATTGTTGACTTATTTCTCGTTTTTATTGCTTTCTTCCTCTCCTCTTTCCTTGCACTGTCTTTAATTCTCTTCTCTCCTTTACTGTGTTCTTAATTACCTCTTCTCTTCCTTTACTTCTTCCTTGCTTGTACTCTGTAGTTTTCCTCTCCCTTCCCTCTCTCCTTCTTGCCTTTCTTCCTTTCCTCCTTCATATTTCACCCCTTGCGTCCTTCTTCCTTTCCATTGTTCTTGTCCTTACTCCTCTCTTCCTTCAGTCCTTACCTCCCTCTTTCCTGCCTCTCCTCTCCCCTTCCTCCCATCCTTCCTTCCTTTCTTCTATCATTATTCACTTAGGCACTTCTTCCTGCCTTCCTGTCTTTCATTTTGCTTCTCTTCTTTCCAACTCCCTTTGTCTTCCTTCCTTTCCTTCCCTTTCTCTCTCTCTCTCTCTCTCTCTCTCTCTCTCTCTCTCTCTCTCTCTCTCTCTCTTTCTACCTTTCCATCTTTCCTCCTTTCTTTCACTTTTTGTTCCTTTATATTTTCCTTCTTTCCTCCCTTTCTTACTCCCATTCCCAAACCTTCCTTCATTCCTTCCTTCCTTCCTTCATTGTTGCTCTCCCTTGTATTATGTTTCATTTGCTTACTCCTTCCCTTGTTCTATCTTCCTTCATTTAAATAAATTAACATCAATCTTCGTCTTCTGCTCTTCTCTCTCTCTCTCTCTCTCTCTCTCTCTCACACACACACACACACACACACACACACACACACACACACACACACACACACACACACACACACACACACACACACACACACACACACACACACACCCTGGCAAGCAACAATACATAAACACTGGGAGCCATAAAGCAGATATAAATGAAGGAGAGACAAACACTGACAAACACACACACACACACACACACACACACACACACACACACACACACACGCATATACTGTACATACATACATACAATCCAGCTTTTTACTACATTTCTACAAAGAACCTATATTCCCCCCCCCTCTCTCTCTCTCTCTCTCTCTCTCTCTCTCTACGTGATCACCAAATGCTGCTTGTAACTTCCATCCACGTGAACAAAGACACGGAGGAAGCAAACTTTGTCTTAGAGTCCGATCAGCATGAGACTAGATACGTGAGGTAGGGGTGTTAGCGGGGGTGGGGGGCACGGCGGGGGGATGGGGGGTGCAGTGGGGGTCACATGGTACACTGACAGGTACACCAAACTCCCCCCCCCTCCCCTATCGGTCCCTTGCAGGGGGGAGGGTGGTAGAATAGCTTGTGTTCACCTCTTGCTTGATGTGTGTGTGTGTGTGTGTGTGTGTGTGTGTGTGTGTGTGTGTGTGTGTGTGTGGTTTATTTTACTTGGCACTGTTGATAATTCTCTATCTTCTGTACTTTACTCTCTCTCTCTCTCTCTTTATTTATCTGTCCATCATCCATCTATCTATCCATCCATCCATCCATCCATCTATCTATCCATCCATCCATCTGTCTATCTATCCATCTGTCTATCTATCCATCTGTCTATCTAACCATCCACCTATCCATCTATATCTTCACGTGTCTCTTCTCACCGCAGCAACGTAGCCTCACTCTCTCCTCACCACACAGATCCTGGCCGCCATCTCCGTGTCTATGGGTTCAATGGCCGTGGGTTTCAGTGCTGCCTACACGTCCCCCGCCCTGGCCTCCCTCAGCGCCTCCAACTCATCCTCCTTGAGCAATATCACCGACACGCAGAAGTCCTGGATCGGGTCCCTTATGCCACTGAGTGCGCTGACGGGCAGTATGTTAGGCGGGTACTTGATAGACGCCCTCGGCAGAAAGATGGTTATTCTTATATGTGGACCGCCTTTCATTGTGGGTAAGTTGTGTGGTGGTGGTGGTGGGGGTTATAGTGGTTGTGGTGGTGGTGGTGGTGGTGGTGGTAGTAGTAGTTGTTACTGTTGTTGTTGTAGTAGTAGTAGTAGTAAAGATATCAAATACAAAACACCGTTGAGAGCAGCATTGTCCAGGGGCACGATTTTAAGACTATAGAACTAACTAAACCAAAAACCAAAATAAAAGTTTGAAAAATACTGAAATATACAAGTACAGTACCTGGTAACAGTGGTTTGTTGCCAGGGTGGTACAAGGTTGGCCTTGGATGAAGCTTTTCTTTCATTTTCTCCTTATGGTACAGTTTTCTTATCACCATAACCCTGTCTCACCCAACCCTACCCAACCCTATCCAACGCAACCCAACCCAGCCTAACCTAACCCAACCCAGCCTAACTTAACCTAACCCAGTCCATTCCAGCCTAACCTAACCCAATCCAACCCAGCATAACCGAACTTAACCCCATGCAACCTAACCCGCCTTAATCCATGTTGCAGGGTGGCTTCTGATCGGATCCGCTGTGAACCTTGGCATGATCTACGTGGGTCGAGCCATGGGGGGTTTGTGTGTGGGTCTGCTGACACTCACCCTGCCCGTCTATCTCAGCGAGGCCATACAGCCCGAGATCAGAGGCATCCTTGGACTTCTACCCACCACTGTTGGCAATCTAGGTGAGTTGGCAATACACACACGCAGGTGAGTTGGCAATCTAAGTGAAAGTGTAACTGATAACAGCGTAGGAAAGTTGACATTTTACACACAGGTTGTTGGTGATCTGGGTGAACTGCAGCTGCTGGTGGTCTTGGAAAGTTGACATTCTACTTACATATGTTGGCATTTTAGGCTGAGTTTGTAGGAATGGAGATATACAGACCCGTCACTCACAGTTGGATTAAGATTAGGTATTGGACTAGTTAGGTTAGGGGCGGGTTGGGTTGGGTGTGACGGTGGGATATCACTAATTTTACGTAGTGGTTGTAGTCACTGTTGTTTGGTTTTAGCGGTATACTTCTGTCATATTCCATCGTTATAACACATGCAGTATATCGCTATAGTCCATAAGATGTATCGTCTAATTGTCATTGTTCTATACTCCTTTCACTTTAACTTGGTCCAAATTTTCGTCCTTGTGCGGCTTTTGTCATGTACCCCAGTGACGGAATAAGACATTACTATGGCTCTATATCCTTTGCACGGCACTTCTTCGTTACTAGCATCATATTCCAGCGTTAACCTCTTGTAATAACTCAGTATTTAAGACGGAGAAATGGAGTCATTTTAGGCCAAGTTAGAATAATAGGAGTATAGTCCTTTCACTCCGATTACATATCCGTTATTTTAGTCTTGCTGCCACCAGACGATTTTACTCTCTCTCTCTCTCTAATCGTCAGGGTCAAGTGGTTAATCTGTTCCCACGTCTGTCGGTTCAATTGTAAGAATTTCTATTATGCAGTTTGTTATCTTTTATAATCTCCGTTTCTCCTTATCTTTTATCATCTCTTGATCACGTGGTCTTGCATCTGCGTGTCGCGGATGATGATGCAGTGTAATGTAATCTTGTGCATCGTAATGTGATGTAATCTTGTGTAATGTAATCTTGTGTTCAATTCCCACCTATTAAGCTCATTTCCCACCCCCGCCACACAGGTAGTAATGTAACCTATGCTCTTTTCCCACCTCATATGCCCATCTTCCCCCACACAGGTATTCTCATCTGCTACGTGGTGGGCACTTACGCCAACTGGTGGGTGTTGGCGTATGTGGGGGCGCTCGTCCCCCTCGTCTTTACCACCATGATGTGCTTTGTGCCGGAGACCCCACGCTGGTATATCTCTAAAGGTATGCTGGTGTGTCGTGGTCTGGTGTGATTCCCTCAGAGGCGGATGGATGGTTTTGGTGGTATAACTGAGGATGGTATGCTAGGATGGATGGTGCTGGTTGTATAACTGAGGACGGTATGCTAGGATGGATGGTTACAGGCGGATGGATGGTTTTGATGGTATAACTGAGGGTGGTATGCTAGAATGGATAGTCATAAATGGATGGATGGTATGATGGTATAATATAACTAAGGATGGTATGCTAGGATGGATGGTTTTGGTCATATAACGAAAGGTAGTGTGTAAATTATGTATCCTTACCTGTACTGACCTAAAATGACCTCACCTCAGCCACCTACACCTCACAGGCGATAAAGTAGGATTGGCTATGTTTTCCCACACTTCTCTACATCTGTTGCCTGACGCCGCATCCTGTATGGGGTGGCCTTAACTAATAGACCTCCAGGCATAGTTGTTCTTACTCATTAACAACCCTGCTCCCGCGTCACACACAACACTCTCCCTGACATACCCTTGCAACCTGTAGACGTATTGCTTTGTGTCCTAGGCCGGTGTTCTCGTCGGTTAAAGAAGCTCTAACACCTTTTCCTAAGCGATTTATTTTGCCTATTACACCTCCCTGTCCTCTTCTTTGTTACATAAATCCTTCCAATATGATTATACTCTGCATGAATAACTTACAGAAGATAATAGCCAGCCATAATAAAAAATAAATCGCTAAAGAAGAGTATTAGGGAGCCTCCTACCTGCGACAAGAATATGAGCCCTTGAATAAATAAATCGCTAAGGAGGAGGTGTCAAGGAGAGTACGAACCCTTGCATAACCACCACTAATGTACCGTGTTTCCCCCAGACCGTGTGGACGACGCCCGCAGCTCTCTCCAGTGGCTGCGCGGCTCCACCTCAGACGTGGAGTTCGAGTTGGAAGCCATTCAGATGAACTTCGAGGCGGCCAGTCAGGTCCGCTCCTCTCTCAAGGACGTGTTCAATCGCCGCAACCTCCGCGCCTTCCTGCTCTCCACGGGGCTCATGTTGATCCAGCAGCTGTCGGGCATCAACGCCGTCATCTTCTACACCGTGGACATTTTCAAGATGACCGGCTCCTCCATCGACGGCAACGTGTCCACCATGATCATCGGAGTGGTCAACCTGCTGGCGACCTTCGTGGCTAATGCTCTCATCGATAAACTGGGGCGTAAGATTCTGATTTACGTCTCCAGCGTTCTCATGATTCTGTCCTTACTGGCACTGGGGACTTTCTTCCATCTCAAGGTGGGTGTAGGTGGAAGTGGCTATGTCTGAGGCACCATACTCTCGAGAATCAAAGTTTCTGCTCATCCTCTGATTTATACTATACCGTTTTTATTCCACCTTGGCCTAGGTTTGCCGTCTCTCCATCCTGAACGCTGAGTTATAGCAATATACTAGCACTAGAACATGATTCTAGTCACAGAGAAGTGCTATGGAAAGAATATAGAGCTGTAGTATGATTGTTTCGTGTCACTGACCTTCGTGCAATAAGCCGTACACGGACAAAAATCTGGGCCAAGTTAAGATGAAAAGAATATAGTAATACTAATATTACTGACGATTATTCACTTCAACTTCTTCAACTTGAGGGTTTTCTCTGTTTTGGCGGTAACCATACTAAAATAGAAATGATATCCCCGGGCTGAAGGTGTTGAATTAATAGCCTGGTTTGGAACGAGCATCATTTGTTGAACTAGTACACTGTGAAAGTAATTAAGATGTACAGAAACAACAGCAGCTGACGTGTGTAGAAGTGAGACAAGGCAGGACTGACCCAACATGCTATCTATCCGTATATTCCTTATCTGGTGCCGCATCCTGACCAAAGGACCTCCAGGCGCTTCTGCCCTTACCTTATACCTAATTTTCTTTATTATTTGATGATCCTACAGTACCATAGAAATAAAAAATTCACAATTAACATTTTATCTACCCGTACTGTGCCAGGTGATGGAACGTGTGAGCCAATCATGACACAGAGAGAAGCTACCTTACTCTCATCAAATGGTCCGGGGCTCGATCCCTGGCACGTAGCTCACTGACAGGGAATGAAAATGCTGCAGTTCTACCTCCTTTCCAGTGCACTTCTTCGTGACTAACACCAAATTTCAGTATTAATCTATTGTGATAGCTGAGCATTCAAGACGGAGAGATGGCAATTTGAGGCTAAGTTAGAGTAAAAAGAGGATAGTTAATCATTCCACAGTGCAGTGAATTAACCCAGCCTTCTTTCCACAGGGCAATGAAGTAACCTAACCTTCTTTCCACAGTGAAGTGAAGTAACTCAGCCTTACATTGCAGGAGGGTGTGGACGCCATGGTGGAGGCCACAGGAAACTCAACCTTAGAAGACCCAGACGTGACTTCAGGGCTGGAGATGATAAGTCAAATAGCTTGGCTGCCTCTGGTCAGCTGTATGGTGTATGTGGTGGCTTTCTCTCTGGGCTGGGGTCCCATTCCCTGGCTGTTCATGGGTGAGGCTCTTCCGGCTAAGGTCCGCGGTCCAGCTGCCTCACTGGTCACGGCGCTGAATTGGTCCTGCACCTTCATCATCACCAAGACCTTCCCGGAGCTGCTCAAGGTTATGGGCCCGTCGGCTGTCTTCTTCCTCTTCTCCGCAATCATGGTCATCGGTTTCATCTACGTCATCTTCCTGATCCCGGAGACGAAGGGCAAGACGCTGGAGGAGATCGAGGAGGAGCTCTCTGGACGCAAGGAGCTCAGGAACCGCAAGATCAGTACCATCTCTGGGCTGCACATGTAGGCTTAAGTGTATCTAGGTTTCCTAAAGTGGTCTCCGAGTAATGTTATGTAAGATGGTATGTAATAGCGTGGTTAACGGAGAAGGACAGAGCAGGATAATTGTAGTCTGTTCTGGGTTGATTTGATCTGGAGAAGGACAGGTATATCCATGAGGAAAGTTCGTCGATACTTCCCTACCAGCTGAGGCAGTGAAAGGAGTTAAATGAAATGTTTTGATGTGAAATCAGTTTAAAAGACAGCATTATACGGAAGTACATTCGCTAACGTCGAGGGAGGAATGAGAAATAAGGTATGGCAGGACATATGCTGGCAAGGGTGTGTTGGTGAAATTTCTGGGTTCCATATATACTGTAGACTCAAATGTATCTAGGTTCCTTCAGGGGCCTGTGAGTGATGTAAGATGAGATAAAGCAAGCAAAGCAATGTTAATGATGGAGGATAAGCTCTCGGGAAGGAAGGAGCTCAGGTCATGGAAGGATAGTCACCATACTACGGCTCCATAAATAGGCCCGAAAGTTGCAACTGAGTCCGTGTATGATGTTAAATAGTTCACAGTGGGGAGGTTAACAAAAACGTCGTATTGGTACACATGGTAGGACAGGTGTAATCTATCCTGGGTTGATGTGAGAACAGAGCATGGCTTTACTAATTTGCCCTAGGAAGATGTGAGATGGGATGGTGAAAGCTGAAGAAAGATTTTTTTTTTATATAAAAGAATATGGATAGAGTAATCATCCGGGTTAATGCGAGGTAAAGAAACTCATGACATAGATGTATCGGGCACCCTAGGTTGATTTGAGATGGATAGAACAAGAAAATAAATTGTGGTACTGATGGACTGGGAAAAGGAAAAATGACCTATAGTGACATGAAGTGGGAGAGACAGAGCAACTTAAGGATGGGACCAAGACTAATATTCATGTCTTCCTATCCAAAGCTGCGTTGAAGTAACTGGCACCTGTGAACTGTGATATTAACTCCTGTCAGGTTCCAGGTGGATTCACTAACACCCTATTACTGCCATATCTCCTACTGGATGGAGGCGTCCTCAATGCAAGATCAGTCAAAGATTCTACTGATGTCTTCACTTCCCCATCCTGATTGGTTAAGAGAACTCCGGGGACCTTAGCAACTTACACCGGGCTGTGTTAGTGAATCCACCTTAGTTTAGTAATCGTTAGCTAGCACCATTAATTCTGAGGAATGGAGCTTCTATTACACGTCTGGCTGTTTGAGGGTCAAGCCTGCATACCCGCTGTGTGTTGGGTACAGCCAGGGTCAATACTTCGTCCCAGCTCTTGTTCAGATTGAAGTCCTTAGTTTCGAAACTTCTTCAGTTGTCTATTACCCAGAGAACAGAAATGTAAATCTTGGGCTCATAATTATGAGCATGGATCTAAATGGTCATAGATAAGTATGAGTAGAAAAGAACAATTGGCTGTGAGTTAGGAGCCAGTATTTCAGTCCACTTGATTAAATAGTGACAGATGATATTATCTTTTGAATTCCATATATGTATGGGGTTCTAGACTAAGGAAGAGAGAGTCAAAATAGCTGATTATTGTTAACTGAGTTTAACAAGATGACATTAGGTTTCGAGACAGTTTAAAGGGGTTACTGATCTCGAATGTACAGGAGGAGAAATAGATATATGTCCGAAGTATGGTGAATGCATTGTAGGAAACTAGGACTGTCTAGGACACTCATGCTTTCAGATACGTGTATTGATATTCTTTATCCATTTGTAAATTGTCTTCAGACATCATTGGAAACACAGTTATTTCGCGGTACTCCACACCAACCAATTTTTCCAAAGAGCCACACTCTCATAGTAACCAAAAATGACCCATGGAAAGTTAGTGTGAAATTTACGAATAAATATGAACAGACCGAATGACAGAGGACACCATTTTATCACTGGGAAGAAATTTACCTTGGCCAGTTAGAGGAGAGTGTTAGAAATCATGAATCTGTGGACAAGTTGGCTGGCGTGGAGTGCAGTACAGCTGTTCAAGAGAGTGAACAGCCATCTCTCGAGTGTTCAGCAACAGTGGTGAACATTACCTCACTAGAGCAGAGTACCTGGGCAGCTGTGTTGTGATGTGGTGGTGATGATACATTCCTGCAAGTGACTGCATGGATTTGTAAAAATTTTTGTTAGTGATGTACATATATATAGACGGTTAATCAGAGTGAATGCATGGATTACCAAAAAAATATATAGCCGTGCCAAATATAAAGATGACGAAACACTTGCTCTGCAGTGCCTACATTGATTATAGAAAATATTATAGCAGAGAATAGAGCAAAGACGATTAAACTAGCGGTCTACATAGCCATCTCAGACTGAGGATGAAAAACTGGAAATGTGTGGCTGCTTAATAATGTTGGTCTTAAGATACAAAAGAAACGGCACAATAGAATACAACTAACAGGACATGATTGGCATACTTCTCTTGTCTGCAAACATGCATTTACACACACACACACACACACACACACACACACACACACACACACACACACACACACACACACACAACATGGAAACTCTCTGATAATAATCATTTTAAGAACACTTTCTGGATCACGTCATGAGGGTCTTACAGAGTTGTCAGTGGCACAGTCTGGAGGTCACCGAAGAACCAGACATCTTGGAGAAGCTGCTTGACGTGGTGTACAGTCGCGCTAGGAAATGATGTCACGAAGTCCATTGATATTCAGTGGGGTTAGTGACGTCCATAATGAGTGTGACTGTACCTCGATACACTGCCAGCCAGCCTTGAGTTTTAGCTGCCACTTAGGAGTTTAGAGGGACGAGATTGGTGTCAAATATTTAAGTGAAGTGGCCAGAAGCTATTCAGGAAAACAAAGCGCCACTCCATCGTTTCTGAACATGAGGCTAAATCTGGCTTAAGAAAAAAAAAAAAAAGAAAGAAAAAAAAAGTATGGAAAAGGAAAAAGAACACCACATGGATGGGTTTGATCCTGAAAGTATTATTGGGGTGACTTTAAAGATGAAAAGTCTTTAATACACTACAGCCAACACAGTCGACAGAGTTCCTTCATATTTACCTGCCCAATACTGTATGGCGTAAATGTTTGACCAAAGGAAGGATGTGTTGTATATATAGAGTATATTGTTGCAGCAGTGGACGTGTGGGTGTTGCATAAAAACTAAATCTTCTGTTGGAAATGAAGAACCTTTTTGCACAAAGACTCATTTTTCCTGCAGGAAGGGAAGGGCGTGTTGCATACGGAGTTTCTGCAACAAAGAACATATTGCAATTTTGGTATGAAGTAAAATTGATAATGAAAGGTATTGTTGCAGAACTGATAAGGGGTGTACTATAAGGCAGCTGCTGCACACCTTGTGGCACAGTACAAAATTTTTTTGAAAAAAGAAGTATCCATCAGCTATGGATTTATTTTTTATTTTTTTTATTAAGGTCTTCGTGCTGGCAGGGGACGCCTTCAAGTGGTGGCATCAATATGACCGGCCAGTTGACCTGCAGGGTTATACAAACGTCCCTCAGTCCATTTCCTGTCCTCTGACAGGAGGATGGGGGAACAGCCAAAGGGCAGCTCTAGCCTGCAGTTCACTGTGTTCACATTCAGATGAACTTGAGGTTGCAGCTACTACTACTAATGCGCTACCACTTAGGTCTGTGTAGGTCAGTAGCTATGATCTGGATGGAGTGTCTTAGTCGTTTCTATCCTTCAGTCATAATGGTTTTTGATATTTCTTAACACCTCTTCCTTACTGATTTATTACGCACATTACGTCCTAATAATCTCTCTAATGTTACTGATGCAAACTGTCAATATTAAAACTATATTACAGACAGGAGAAAGTTAAGACCTAATGGGCAGACTAAATTGCTAAGGAAAAGATGTTTGGTGTTACAGGACTGGAAGGAAGGAATGATGTTATAGTCTCTTATGATCTTATGCTTAAATATTAAACCGCTAAGTGGATTGCAAACCACTATTTCTTCTGTCTCTTCCTCCTCCTCCTCCTCCTCCTCCTCCTCCTTTAATGGAACGCCTGTGGTTAAGTATGGTTAGCCTGCATCCCATATCACAGGAGGCAGTCAGCAGCCATACAGGAGGGGCAAAAAACTTCCACCATCGCTACATACTTCAAAAATCGTCAGAAATTCGGGGTTTGCCTCCCACTTAGCGATTCTAGATTTAGGCATAATTTTTTTTTTCACCCTTCCATATGTAGTAAATGTACATAATTAAGTACTGTACACACGTTCTGATCACCCTGTACCGCTGCGAGTCCGTTACACCTGTTCCTTACCGATTCATTCTTCACACGTCACTTCAATATCCTCCTGAATATTACAAATGCAAACCAAGTCGATATTATGAAGATATAATGTAACTAGCCAACGGGAGGATATTAAGGCCCAAGAATGAATAGCTTAGGGAAAGATGCTACGGATGTGGCTGATTGTACCTTCGGATTCTGTGCCTACCTACTGAGATAATTAGGACACCTGAAGATGATAATTGCTTTAGTGAGACAGGTATAACATTAAGTCAGTTTAGGGTAATTACTGTATCGTTAATGACATAGTTGTGATAATTTAGGTGTATGATTAAGGCCCGTAGTCTCGCCGGTTAAGGATGCTCCCTAACACCTCCTCCTAAGCGATTTGTTTTGCTGATTACACAGTGCCGTTAAGGATGTTCCCTAATACCTCTTCCTCAGCGATTTGTTTTGCAGATTACACCGTGCCGTTAAGGAAAATCCCTAACTCCTCTTCATAAGCGGTTTATTTTGCAGATGACACCGTCCCGTCCTCTTCTGTGTCACCTAAATCATTCTAATGTCACCATACCCTGCATAAATAATGTACTAAATGATATTATAGCCCATCGCATAAAAACAAATCGGTGAGGAAGAGGTGTTAAGGGAGCTTCCATGACCGCTGAGAGTACGGGTCTGTCCTTCACTACGACAACGCATTTTCTGACATTAAAGGCGTCCTCGTGGTGAAGGGGTTAATATCCTGACGCCTGGTGGTTTAGTGGGCTAAGACTCCACTCCAGGTTGTATTCTAAGGGAGATCTCTTAACACACTTCCTCTAGCTATTGATTCTGTGCATAACGTCTTAGTATCACTTTGTACATTAATGATGCAAGACAGGTGTACATTGAAACGATACTACTTATGAAAACAACAAGTAATATGAAAACAACAACAAAAATAATAATGATAATAATAATAATAATAATAATAATAATAATAATAATAATAATAAAGCAAAACAAAATAAAATAATAAAATAAATCGCTATGGAAGAGGTGTTACCAATCTTCCTACGGCACCAGGATGCGGTTGCTAATCCCAGGAGTCGGGCTGGTGGAGATGCTTTCAGCCAATGCCACCAGGGGCGTAGGCTGGTCACCTACCCTTAAATGATCAGGGCTGGGATACTGACACACGCTTACGACTGAAATTTGTCTTAAATTAAGATTTATTCTGCAGGAAGGACTAGAGACATGGGGCTATTATGCACTCTCCCTTCCTTGTCCATCCTGCACAAAACAAATATAACCTACGATTTGTTTTTTGTAGGAGGAACAGGAAACATGGGGCAACTTGGCCCTCGTCTTTCCTTGTCCATCCTGCACAAAGCAAGACGATTCTTTTTGTAGGGGGAACAGGAGACATGGGTAGACTTGGCCTCTCCAGTCCTTGTCCCTCCTGTAAAAAAAAAAAAAAAAAAGTATATATATTTGTTTTGTAGGAGGAGCAAGAGACATGAGAACACTTTTGCCCTCTTCTTTTCTTGTCCTTCCTGAAAAGAAAAAATTAAATATATTCGCGTATCCCACCCCAGGACCGTGGTAGCCTAACCCAGGGCCCCTACCCCTCACTGTGGGCCATGTGGGTGTGGCGCTCACCGTATATTTTGTATTAACATTACTGTGTATATAACTAAGTATTATAGTACCACAAACCTTCAATAAAATGGTAACATGTGTATTGGGAACTTCAGATGCTGGTGCACTATCTATCTTTATCTATCTATCTGTCTATAGCCATGTATTGTGGAGTATAAGATGCTGGTATACTGGGATTATGTTGTCTATCTATCTATCTCTGTCTGTCTATCTATCTATCTGTCCTTGCTTTGTGGACCTTACCTCATCCCAACTATGGGTAGGAAAAAGACATGAGGATGATGATGGTGGTGGTGGTGATGATGATGATGGAGGTGGTGATGAGGGTGGTGGTGGTGATGATGGTGGAGATGGTGATGATGATGATGATGATGATTACTTACCATTCAGTCCACGCCCCAACACTCACTCCGTGGAATAACGCCACTGAAAGACAAACAGGAATGAGTCGAATTAAACCAGAAACTGTATATCTGGGGAAAAAATTATCGTTGACACAGTAAGTCAATGATACTTATTCTCCACGATGACCACGACAGTAATTACGATGACAAGGAGACCAGGACAAAATAGTATGAGTAATAAATAAAATAGCACAACAGATCAGTATGCATAAAACGTAAGCAATTATGAGTGTGTGGAAGGTGTACGCAAGAGTTAAAAAAAAAGGAGGGGTGGGGAGTTGATGACTGTTATTGTGTTCCCAAGCTTATCTGAACGTGAACCCTGTCGACCGCAGGCTGAAGTTGTGTTTCTCAGCAGTCCACCATCTTCCTTTTGCAGAACTGGATGGAAGTTGAAGGAGGTTTGTATAACAGGGCATGGGATCCATCTGGTTATATCGGTACCACCACATGTAGGCGTCCCTCTTCGGCATCCGGGAATGAGTAACAAATATCAGTGTGTCAAGGAATCAAGTTAAGGAAATTAGGGTGGAGGGTGAGAATGCCCCCTAAAGCGTCAGGATGTTGGATGAAATACTTACAAAAACTTGTAAATAATAAGCCAGGGGACTTAACGGGGCGATGGCTGGACAAAGAGCAATATGGTGGGAGTGTAGGTGAGGCGTAGGAGCGTGTTTTATTACAAATTCCTGTTTACCATTTGATACAAGCACCAACTCTCAGGGGAACGTTGCTGCTGGCGGCCATGCAGGAAGGAGTACAAAGAAGCAGGAACTTCACTGTGTCAAATACAAGGGCAGTGCCGCATGGAGACGCTGGCGTGGCCTTTTGGCATTATTACGCAGATTTAGGTCAGCTATATCTCCCTCCTGAAGGATTTGTTTGGAGACGGTGGAGGACTGCAAGGTAAGGGAGGTTACACGCAGATCTGACTAACATGACCTAAAATTGCCATCTCTCCATCTTGCGTACTGAATTTCAACAATAAATTGACACCAGAATATGATGCAGGTCATGAAGTAGTGCTGCGGAAAGGAGGTAGAGCCGCAGTATTGTCTTATTTTAATGAACTACGCGAAGTAAGTTGGAAAAGGACAGAGATCTGGGCCAAATTAAGGTAAAAGGCCTGTACATCAGTCCGATCATGCAGGGTGTAGCCTGTATAGGGTGAAATCCAGAGAAAAGATTTTCGTAAATTGGCGTGCGCCTGATGGAGACGGAGTAAAGGAGGAAGTAAAGGACGAGGAAAGGCGAGGGTGAGAAGTAACGAAGAAGGGCGAGAGCTCCGTGAGAATTGCTGATGATTAGGTCTGACAGGTGTCCGGAAAGGTCGAGGGCTCGCCATGGGATATTTTCATGTTACTGATAATATAAGTAAAGGAAAACGTACCACAGAAAACAGAAACCATGCCTGGGTAACCGATGAAAGTGGAAATATTCGCCATGTTTGATCACCAATAGTTGGTCTAAGGATATACCCACACATTTCCAATTCTTTCTCCGCTGTATATTCATCCTTTTCTAGGTAATTGTTAGATTTAGTTGCATCGTCGATTATTATCATCATTATTTACTATAGCGCCACAGTGAGCATTAGCTATGAATGATATTTGATAATAAAGCGTGGAGAAAACACGTAGGAAGAAACATATTCCACAGTACAGTATTACCCCTAGAATCGTGGACTACAGATAAAGTTGGAATGCTTTGAAGAGTATATATGCAGGATTAAAAGGGGGCGAAATAAAATGAACTGTTTTTATGAAGGAATAAACCCTAGCCTAGGAATTGGAGATTCAAGCTAACGTTCAAATACTGAAACAAGCCCAGTCCAACCTTCTAAGACATGAAAACGAAGAAATGGAAAAAATGAAAATCCAAATCAAGTTTTTATATAATATACTGAAGTCATACATAAAGATTATTAGTAGATATTATACAAATAAACCTAGCAAGATCTTGGACACTGATATTAGCAACGGATCATTCAAATACGAACATAATCTCTGTGACAAAGTAATGATAATATAACAACGCAAATGTTCAAAATATGTGCACAACAAATACTAAATAACAAGGCTTAAATAACTGCCAAATGTAAAAATGTATTGTTATCGACAGAGTAAAAAAAAAATAAATAAATTAAAGTGTGCATCACCCACAAATGCAATCGAGTTTTTACAAAAGCAAACAAGTGTGGGGGCTAAGCGGTCTTGGCAAATATTTCGAGGTATTTTGAGGTAAGTTACGAATTGCCTTCTATTTCATGGTCAGTGCAGACTATTAGACGGTTTCGTGGTCCCGAGAAGGAGTGTGATAGCTTATTGTCGACATTATCATTGACAAAACTGCAAAACTAAAACTGGCTCTTGGTGGTGTTGTGGCCTGAGCTAAATTCCCTTCCATGTTAATTATTTTAGATCTTCCTGCCATTTGTACAGCTTTAAATAGTGTTTTGTGTTCTTGTTTGTATTTCGTATATTTACCTGTGTTCTGTAACTTATTCCTACGATTGTATTTTTCTTTTTAATTCTGTACTTTCTACTTTATATTTGCCTCAGTATTTTGTATTTGTGCATTTGAATTCTAGTATGTATTGGCATTTTATATTCGGTGCTGAGTGGCCGTGTTATCGCTGGCATTGAAGGCATCGTTGCGCTATTTCCTTGGCGATTTGTCTTGCATATTACACAACTGTATTCTCCATCATATTTTGCATTTTTTTTGAGGGGGAGTAAACGGTTATGATGATGATGATGGATAGTAAAGATATGAAAACATTATATTACCCTATCAGTGTCTTCTCTAAGCGATAATAATAACAATGATAAAACTCGTAACAGTTATTTATAATGATAAATCTGGTTATTTATTTCCGTGCATAAAATTTGTTTAGTTTGCCTCCTCGATCCTCCAGTGCTATTAAGATGAGGGTGAGTAATGCATATCATGAATAACACATGTGAATAAATGTGTGGGTGGTACTGTATGAGAGAGAGAGAGAGAGAGAGAGAGAGAGAGAGAGAGAGAGATGAATGGTGTGTTGTTCTAGAATGTATTGTAGTTACGTACACGGATTTATTTTTTCACTGAGAGAGAGAGAGAGAGAGAGGGAGGGAGATGAATGGTATGTTGTAGGAAATGTATTGGAGTTATGTACATGGATTTTTTTTTTTTCATTTCGAGAGATCATCCGTAAGTTTTAAAAAATTGCCAGATGGTAGGAATAATAGACACCATAAAATAAAAGACTTAGAATCTTCAGTAAGGTAAAATCGTTCGATAGCAAAACTAGAGGTCATGGGATTAAAGGGGGTATGGAAATGGTTTATAAAGCAACATGACTCTCCTGTGCTGAATAAAATGACGCCAAGCTGAATGAAGTGGTCTGGAAATTACGCTTAAGCTGAATAAAGTGGTGTGGAAATGGCGCTAAGTGGTATGGAAATTACACTAAGCTGAATAGAGTAGTTTGGAAATGGTGCTAAGTTGAATAAAGTGATCTGGAAGCAGCAAGAATAAAAATGCGTCATCGGTCAGAAGGGATTTATGGTGTTTGTTCCCAGCCCTTCCACTATAATCTGTTCACTCTAACTTGGCCTAAAAGTGCCATAGTTCTGCCCTGAATGCTGAGTTGTAGCAATTGATTAACACTAGAATATGATGGTATCATGCTAGTCACGAAGCAGTGCTGTGGAAATTATGTAGAGCTATAGCATTGCCCTTTTATTGAGCTACATGAAATAAGCTGCAAAACAACTAAATCTTGGGCTGTTAAGGTAAAACACAAACAAGAAATCTATATTAATCTAAATAAAATGGTCAAATATTAGCAAGAATGAATTACGGGGGAGATGCGTATAACGGTTTGCTTAATGTAAAACTTGTAAATGAGGAGGTTGATATACGCGATTTGCATATACAGGATATTGCATATCGCAGGTAGCGTGTCTCATTAATATTTCAGGTTTAATTACAGAGGCACTTTAAAACTCGAGTGGTGATTGATTATGTATTTTCTAACGATTGACAGGTTAATATGATGCCTTGCTACGTGTATTACTCAGCTGCCCGAATTTTGAAAGGAGTTTTGAATAGAGAGTGCTCTTTGTTTTGACCGCAAGAGATGCTAAATCGAATTTTAACCATGCATATTTCATCTTTGCAACTTTCAGTCAATAATCCTGCATGTTTCACATATCGTATACTTGGAAATACTCCTTATTTTTACTGGAAGACTGGAACGATATAAGTAACGTCGGTAGAATATCATAGTTTCCTTAAATACCAATACAGTATGCCGTATCCGTGCACGAATCTTCTTTCAAACTAGCCGCCAAGTGCATGTATGGGGTTTAAATATTTAGCCCCCTTTTCCTTTTCTAGCCCTCTGATCAGCAGCTCAGGCTTTCAGGTTACTAATAACCACAAATAGTCTTTCCTTCCCAACTCTAGAAGATCATTAGATAGCAATTAACGTCAGTATAATAGTGTAACGTAATGATGACCAGAATCTAAATGTGGCCGCGTTAACTTTCGTACTTCCCGCCAAAACCTACCTGTGTGTTAGCTTGACAAGAATTGATTATACACCTTCCAGTCAGAATATATTGCTTAACGGGAATCATTTTCATCAATATAAGATTAATTTCCATATGATATATGGCTCTGACTGCATGAGGAAGCGTTGGAATAAATTAAGAAAAGATTTGAAATGTCGTGATGGTTTATTCAGACTCCTTTAAGACGGAGAAAGAGGACTGGAGGCGGGACGGGACGGAGAAAGTGCACCAATAATTCCATTTTTCGTCGGCATTTCCTCGTTCCCAGACTTCTTTAGGTGATACGATATATTTTAAGGATTGAGCGGTGATTGTGACCTACTGGAAATATCGAAAGTCCTGAAAATTGTAGGAAAAGTGACTGAAATGGAGTGTGTTGGTACCACTGGCGACATTTGAACGCGCGGAACCAAAGAACTGAAAAGACGGTGATGCATTTCTATTTTTTGCCGCTACTTTTTTTTCACTCGCGGACTTCCTAAGCTGACACGATGTACTTGAATGGTCGTAGAAAGATTGTGTGTGATAGTGGATAAGGAAGGTGCTCGAAAAATGTGGGAAAACAGAGGAAAATCGAGTGACTGTGGCGGGAACACAAACCTACGACATTATCAGTGGACGTAGGTGAATAATTTTTGTATGGATGATGGATAATTCCGACTTTAGTGAGAAAGTGAATTACTTAAACTCATGGTCTGCTTTAATGAGGTGAATCGCTGAGGGAAGAGGAAGCGGCATTTAAAAATTATTGTGTTTACATGGAAGATTTAAACTAGGCTGTGACTTATATGATGAATAACCCTTTAAACACACTCTTGATGTATTCCAGTGCTGTGCGGAGTGGAGGAGTGAAGAAATCATAGTGTTAAGCTGAATAAAGTGAAGTGAAATAGACAAGAACGAAGAAATCAGGAGCATCGTATGGCAACATCGTACATAAATTTGCCGTGAGTATCAACTTTGTCAATTTTCTTATTTTTTTTCATTTCATACCAGCAGTTTTCTTATTGATTCTCATTTCATACCATCAGTTTTCTTATATTTTCTTATTTCATACCATCAGACTTGCACTAACGCAGCGTTCTCATATGTAACCACACGCTTCGGTCCAGTGACTTGTTTTTCTTTGCTTATTTCTGGGTTTACATGATTTTATTAAGCGTATGAAGAACAAATGAAGGTATGAAAGGTGTTGATGGAGTCTTGGGTCCGTATTTTGAAAACCGAGCATCAAGGCGTGCAATTAACTCAGTTTTTATGTTCCTCTGGTCTTGGTGTAATGCTAAGGGCAGTGCTGGTAATTTCTGAAGCCTGTGATGTTGATAAAATATATATCTGGACTTTTCTGTATCGTTTCACACCACGTTCTTCATTAATAGTGTGTGATGCTGGCTGCTTGCCCTTACTCATTACAGGTGTACACCATTTTAAATCTATTGTTGTTTACATTTTCCCTTCATAATATGGGATGCAGACTTATTACATTTAATAATTACAGGTGTACCCCCATTTTTATTGTTATTTATATCGTTGCTGATACATTTTTCATTAATAGTGTGGAACGTCCAGTAGGCTGAATATATTTAAGAATTACAGTTGCACCTCATTTTTAATTTATTTTTATCTCTGCTGAGTGCATTTTCCAGTTATAATATGGGATGCAGACTGGTTGCATTTAGTAATTACAGGTGTACCATATTTTTTATATTTTATCTTTGCTGGCAACATTTTTAGTTATAGTATGGAGTGGAGACTACATTTCATAACAACAGCTGTACTCCATTTTTTACTTTTATCATTGCTGGCTGTTATATTTCTTTTATAACATGGGATGCAGGCTGGTTGTATATACCGGGTAATTTGTACAGGTATATCGGATTTGTTATTTATTTTTATCGTTGCTGGCTTTTTCGTTTATAATATGGGATGGAGGCTGATTATATTTAACATTTACTGGTTTTTCCCATGTCTGAGTATCATTATTGGTGCTGACTACACTCTTTGATACCGTACTGAATGGAAGCAGATTGCGAATTTACGTCTTAACTATTTCATGTCCTCCATAAATTGCCAGTTAGATACCACTCCATCCTTACACCACTACACTATACACTTACGTATCATACTACACTGCTGCACCACTACAGCACAGCACACTACGGTGCTACATCTCAGCACAACACATCGCATCACAGCACAGGACTAAGTACCGGTACACTATACTGCCACCACACAAATCGCTACATCACAACACTATACAGTTTCAAAATCAATCACTGCCACACCATTACAGCACAGCCACAGCACACTACACCACCACACCACATCACAGCACTGCCTCATTACACGGCCACCACACCATCCGTACACTACACAGCTACTGTATCATATTACACTGCCACACCACGACACATGTCCACTCTAGCTACCACTACGCTGCCTGTCCATCATATTACTGCACAGCCACACCACACAGCTACACTACGACACCACAGCACACCACCACATCAGCCCATCATAGTGTCACACTCTTACACCACATTATTCTACACTACTGTGTCACACCGCATCACACCACAGTACACAACAACACACCACATCATATTACATCACATCACATCATGTCACACCACACCACACCACACTACAGTACTGTTCCTACATCACACCAGCACAGCACACCACCATACCACTTCACCTCAGCAATGGCCACTACAGGAAACGGTATATATTAAAACCATATTACACATCACACGACACACAAGAGACTAGCTAGAAATTGTCTGTCATTCATATGTTTCTTTGTCAGTCTGTCAGGTAATCTACTGTATCTGTCCGCGGATCTTTCTCTCTGTCTGTATGCCTCTCTTTATTCATTTATCTATGTTGTCACAAGAGTAAAGCGGTTATGGTAGCTAGATGACAGTAGCATCAGAAAGAGGGAAATGGTGGCATCTGTGTTTACAATTGTATGTCTCGTGTCAGGAACAACCAGGTACACAGGGTGGCTCAAAAGGATGGAAAATTGACCCACAGTCGGTAACAAGAAGCCCTCTCGTCCCTTCACCTTCTCCCTCCATGGACTGTAGGGTCAAACTGTGTAGCTCTGGCGATTTTTGTAACACGTAACACATCATTCTCATCGAATTATTCTCTGCGTAGCATCTCAGTATCCTCTTGTTTGTTTCTGAAACATTGTGTTGATATTTAAACGATATACTGTATTGCTAGCCTAATACTGTATAAAGGAGAATATTCAAGTGTAACGCAAAATAAATCGCCAAGGAAGAGGTGTTAGAAACTACTTGTGAATCCTTAGGAACCGAGGCAGAATATTTAATTAGCTAAGCCGTATACAGGTAACCTATATAACTGTGATAGTGTGTTTGCTTCAGATTTAGGTCTACCACCACCACCACCACCACCACCACCACTACTATTACTACTACTACTACAACTACTACTACTACGCCCTACCATGCAAATTTGGCCCATGACTATGTATTTATCCGAGAGTACAAAAGTGTGTGTTGAGAGGCAGGGAGGTGTGAGGTGGGGTGAGGCGGGATGCATGCGTTCACTCTACCTTGAAATAGTTTCCCCTTGGCAAGTGTGGTTTTGCTATTGTGGTGGTGCGCCACAGAAAATGAGTTTTATAGAAAATGTCAGGCATCACGGGGGGGGGGAGAGAAGGGGGGAGAGGAAGGAGAAGAATGAACACAAGAAAATATTACTTGAAATAAATTGATAGATATATATTTAGACAGAGAGCATCAACCTCTTCAGTACGAGATCTCAAATCTGTATGTAATCTTGTCACCAGGGAGAATAAAATCTATATCTATCTGTCTATCTACTATAAAAACGTCATCGCTCTGAAAAGGTAAACACGGATTGTTTATAACCCCTTCATCTCGAGTAGGTAGATACAGATAGATAGACACGGGACTGAAAGAATTAGATGGTGAGATCGACAGATGGTGCTTGACTCCCAGTAAAATAAGATAAAAAAAAAAGAAAATTAGAGCAAGAGCCATAATAATGAAAGAGAGACTGAGAGGGACTGGCTACAACTTCAGGGCCTAAGCTGTTGCATTTCAGTTTTGGTGAGAGAGAGAGAGGGAGAGAGAGAGAGATTACTGATACATGGAGGACAAAGGAAAGAAACGAATGAAAAAGGGATAATGTTAAGCAATAGGCCCACCTGGAAGAGAAAGAGGCCTCTCTCTCTCTCTCTCTCTCTCTCTCTCTCTCTCTCTCTCAGGGTCTGTCTGCGGATTTTCATGTGTTGGCCCTTTAATCAGAAGTTTGTGTCCATTGTTGTGTGTGTGTGTGTGTGTGTGTGTGTGTGTGTGTGTGTGTGTGTGTGTGTGTGTGTGTGGACAAGGAAGAAGGAAATAGGAAATAACCCGAGCGCTTTCGAATAGCTTTTCACATTTCCTTAATAATAACAATAATAATAATAAAAATGATAATACCGTGCACCTCTGTCTGTCTGTCTGTCTGTCTCTCTCTCTCTCTCTCTCTCTCTCTCTCTCTCTCTCTCTCTTTCTCAGTATTCCCTGAATGAAGGTAATCTCGCACTATTTTTCAGGCCCAACATTCGTACGCTTTTAGGCAATTCTGTTCTTCCTCCATTCATCCCCTTCCTCCCTCCCTCTCTTTTTCTTCTCTTCGCCATCCATCTCTCTCTCTCTCTCTCTCTCCTTCTCTCTCTCTCTCTCTCTCTCTCTCTCTCAACACTCAGTCCTTTTAATTCCCTTCATCCCTCTCTTTCTAATAAATTCTCAGTCCCCTCTCTCTCTGTTTACCAGGTGTCCATTAGTTTGTTAAGCTGTCTGTCTATCAGTCGGTCTATCTGTTTATCTATCTGGCAGTCTGTTAGGGTAGATGTTTATTGATTTGTATATTTGTCTTTCCATTTGTCTGTGTCTCTGTGTGTCTCTATATGTCCTGGCTATCTCATTCTTAATTTACATTCTCTCTCTCTCTCTCTCTCTCTCTCTCTTTATCACTACCTACCAGCCCTCACATCCAGATTCAGCCTAACACCCCGATTTCTTTGGTCGGAGGGGGAACTTCACTAGAACGCTTACTAATATTTATTTTCACGTATATAGCCTGCATATATTGTCAAGGACCCCCTTTACAATTTAATTCTCTCTCTCTCTCTCTCTCTCTCTCTCTCTCTCTCTCTCTCTCTCTCTCTCTCTCTCTCTCTCTCTCTCTCTCTCTCTCTCTCTCTCAGTATTTTTATATCCCTCGTCCTCTGGCATCTTCGTTCTGTCTTTAATATTTGCTCCTATCTCTCACCTCTCTCTTTTAAAATCTATCTCACATTTTCATTTGTCTTTAATTTTCCCACTCCCTCACTTTCTAAAGTTGTGCCTTACTCTTCACGTTTTCATCTATTTCAATTCGTTTTACTTTTAGTGTTCAGCTAACTTGTTCCCTTTGCTGTTCACTCGTGCATGTGATGAGAGAGAGAGAGAGAGAGAGAGAGAGAGGGAGGGAGGAATAATTACAGTTGAAATTGAAATCATTACTCCCACGCAGTTAAACTACGCAGCAATATAATTACATCGTCACACACACACACACACACACACACACACACACACACACACACAGGTTCATTACATCATCACACACTCATCAGATGAAAAACACACACACCACTACCTAACAACGCACTTCAATTACCGGGTAGCAACTCTTTATAGAACTCGTACCGAATGGACCCAAAGTTCTATACTCTTTTCACTCTAACTTGGCCTAAAATTGCCCTCTCTCCCTCTTTAGTTGTAGCAATAGATTAACACTAGAATATGATGCTAGTCACGAAGAAGTGCTATGGAAGGGATAGAGAGCTGACGCGTATTATCTTTTTCTGCCACTGAGCAACGTGAGATAAGCTGCGATAGGATGAAAATCTGGGCCAAGTTAAGATGAAAGAGTTATTGTTCCTGTATACTCTATCTTTGTTGTTGTTGTTGTTGCTGTTGTTGTTGCTTGTGTTGGTGTTGTTGTTACCTCATAAGCTCATCTGAACGTGCACCCGGTGGACTGCAGGGTCAGGTTTCCCATCTGCAGGTCACCCTTCTCATCTCTGTGGATTGGGAGGGGGTTGAGGGGCGTTAATGTCCTGGCCGGTTTTGCCTCGCCGCCACCATGTGAAGGCGTCCCTCTGAAACCCCACCTAGAATTCCTAAGCAGGCTAATTATATGAGATCTTAGACAGGGTTCGTTTTATGGAATTTAATTAAGTAGGAAGTTGATTGACTGATGATTTTTTTTTATTAGAGAGAGAGAGAGAGAGAGAGTCAGGGATATCATAATTATTATAGAGATTAAAAGTTGTATTCATTGCAGTATGGTACTCTTCCTCCCCTTCTGGATATGCCCTATTTGCCCCCCCCCCTCCCTTACCCCTAGAATGATTGTGTTTTTAATATGATGAGATTGTGATGATGTGATGAATGAATGTGTGTGCGTGTGTGTACTACTGCCTCTCCCCCCCACACACTTAGAATCTTATAACACCATTCATATACATCCGAATCGTCCACAACGTAGTGTAATAAAATCAACAAGAATTCGCGCCACATCTCAAAAGTCAGGCCTACAGATATCTTTCATCCCACCTTCATCTTAAGAACCTTCCATTGCGTAAGAAACTGGATCTTACGACGTCTCCCTCACCCAGGTCTCAGGCAGTAACTTGGTCTTTGTACGATATTAATTGAATTTTCGGGCGAGGCTTTCTGGTAAGAGGGAGAAATTTGTCACTCAGAATGAAGGTCTGATGAGGAGAGAGAGAGAGAGAGAGAGAGAGAGAGAGAGAGAGAGAGAGAGAGAGAGAGAGAGAGAGAGAGAGAGAGAATCACAAAAAACGAGAAAAAAGAGCACGGAAACTAAATGAGAGAGAGAGAGGGAAAGAGAGAGATGGAGGGAGAATTTCAATGGCATTCGAGTTTAAATTCTGACCGCTTGCCGAAGGAAGTGAAAAAGAGAGAATGATAAGGAGACTCGGACCAGGGAGGAAAGGAGGAAGGGAGAGAAGGAGAGAGATAGGGAGGGAGGGATGGAGGGAGGGAGGGAGAGTGGAGGAAAAGAGTGCGACAGGGAGGGAAGGAGTAGAGAAGAAAGAAAGGATAAACGGAAAGGGGGAAGGAAGAAATGAGAGAAGGGGAAAAATGAGGGAGACAAGGAAGGAAAAAGAACGTGAGTGAGAGAGAGAGAGAGAGAGGTAAGAGTGAGGTGGTTCATTTAGGGGTGAGGTGTTTGTGTGAGGTGAGGCAAGTGTCCTGTGTTGGCTCACACAACACATTACCTTAGTGTAGTGCTCTCTCTCTCTCTCTCTCTCTCTCTCTCACACACACACACACACACACACACACACACACACACACACACACACACACACACACACACACACACACACACACACACAAAGCCATTCATTTTATGTCTAATCGTAACCATTTTAGGGAAAGCTAATCACGAAGTTCCAGGGAAAGGATGTAGAGCCGTAGCATTGTCTCTTTCTGCCTCTGAGCTGCGTGAAATAAGCTGCAAAAGGACGAAAATCCGTGTCAGGTTAAATGAGTGGACTATAGGTAGATACTCATCCAAGCGCCTTATTAATGTTAGTACTCCATATCAGTGCACTATAATGGAAGGTAATTCGTTTCTTGGGATGGACGAGGGAGCGGGGCAGAGGAAATGTTGGTAGTTGTGGAAATAGATAGTGCGAGGAATGTTGGTAGGCGTAGGAGGTGGTAGTAAAGAGAAGAGGGAGAGGGAGTAAATGAAGAAATGTTGGTAGCTGTGGCAGGCGATAGTGAGAGAAATGTTGGTGGTTGTGGTAGGAGGCAGGGAGAGGGACATTGGTAGTTGTGGTATTAGGTAGTGAGAGAAATGCTGGTAGGCGTAGGAGGTGGTGGTAGTAGATAGAAAATGGTGAGGGAGTAAATGAGGAATTGTTGGTAGTTGTGGTAGGAGATAGTGAGAGGAACGTTGGTAGTTGTGGTAAGGAGAAGGGTAGAAACAGGAAGGATGTAGGGGTAGTGTGGGTGGGAGTGTGAAGGTTTAGGTGAGTGTTAAAATGAATGGAAGTTGAAATAGTAGTAGTTTTGGTAGTAGAGGTAGAATATAGTGGTAGTTGTGGTAGTAGACAGGTAGAAGGGAAGATACGGGGTAGAAAGGGAGGGTAGGTTGAGTGAGTGACGTTTAGTTGTCTTAATGGATTGTTGGTGTTAGTGAACTGTGGGGATGGGTAAACATTGGGATGGAGAGATAGATAGATAGACAGAGAGAGAGATAGACAGATAGATAGATAGACAGATAAATAGATGGAAGAGGGGGGATGAAGTTACATAGATACGGATGACCATAATACTTTACGGTTCTTAGAATGTGGCGTTGATCACACAAGCGAAGAGAGAGAGAGAGAGTGTTAGGTAGGTAGGTTCGAATGAGGGTGAGAGTAAGTTATATAGCGAGGGGAAAGAGAATTAAAGCGAGATTTACAGGGCTAAGAGAGAGAGAGAGAGAGAGCGTTACATAGATACATTGACTCACAGACCTAACGCTCCTTACCATTTCGTTCAGTGGTAATATTAACAAAGAGACGTATTCCTCTTTATTCGTTTAGAAATCTTCTGGAATATGATTTATGAGGAACCCCCCCCCTCTCTCTCTCTCTCTCTCTCTCTCTCTCTCTCTCTCTCTCAAATGATTATGATGATAAATGATGGCGAGAGACTCACTCATCCCAAATCATTTTAATCGATTATCAAATGACGTAGGTGTGGAATCTGTGTCATAATTGAATTGATGGTTAGCTTGTCATTATGTGTAGTTAGTGGCCCCCAGCGAGACCAATTTAACCCGACACGCGGTCATGTGCTCGTTAACAGATCACTCACACCTCCCACTCTCCCGCCCCCCTTTGTTATGCACACGGGTAACAGTGTTTATATATGTGGCTTATTCTTGTGTGTGTGCGTGTGTGTGTGTGTGTGTGTGTGTGTGTGTGTGTGTGTGTGTGTGTGTGTGTGTGTGTGTGTGTAGTGAAGGGATAATCGTTGCATTGACTAGCTAAGTGGAATGAATCGCGTAAAAACAGGTGTTTATGCCTGTGAGGTGGAGTCAGGATTCCGGGGGCTTAAATGCTGAGTGAATGAGAGTCTGGCCCACTCATAAGAATGAATTTTGGTTAGTTTTTCCATCTGTCATTTTTTCCCCTTGTTTTCTGAACCCTACCTCACCCCACTCGTAGCTCGAAAAGATATTTGGATGAGATGAAGATGAGGATGATGGTGATGTTGATGATGATGATGAGGATGATGGTGATGATGATGAAGATGAGGATGATGGTGATGTTGATGATGATGATGATTTTGACCCATGATTAATCACCAAAATCGAATAACTTCTTTACACACACACACACACACACACACACACACACACACACACACACAGCATAGAAGTCAGTGAACTTTTGCTCATTGTATTTCCGTTCGAAACTATTTATTTATTTATTTATTTATACTTGGAGAGTCGGTAGTGCATTAGTTAGCACCTGGTGATCGCAACTAAAAAAGCCCGAGGTCGATTTTCGGATCTATCAATATCTTAGACTGAGGTTTGTTTCTCATTTATCTCTGTTCATCCGGCAGTGCATTTAGGGATCTGAATGTAACATCGACTATTGCGGCTTTTATTCTAGGAGAAGATTGTGACCTGGAAAATTAGTACCAGGTGTGTGCCTCATGACCCTCGTGCACTTTTAATTTGCCTGCATCTGACCTTTCTATGGCTTGGCTTATATGCAGTGTCCAGTGCGTTAGAAAAATGAATAAAATGAATAAAAGAAACATTCCCTGCCCATAGAAAATAAATATATAAATAAATGCCAGACCCTTAGAAAATCAATCAGTAAATTAAAATAAATGAATAAATGCCATACTCTTAGAAAAATGAATAAGTAAATTAATAAATAACTACCATCCTCTTCGAAAATAAGTGAATAAATTAAATGGCATAATTTTAGAAAACAGTAGATTTTTTAACCTTTTTTTTTTAAATTTAAACTGTGTACCTGTCATGAAATCCTGAAATGTTTTGGCCAGACGCGGTACTTGCATGGATCGTAACCTTCCCCCCCCCTCCCCCCCGCAGCAGGCGTAACTCGTAAATATAACACAGCTTTGCCTTGTTTGCTTTACTGCCTTTACCCTTCATGTGGTTCTTTTCGTTGGTGTCTTTCTGCTGGATGTGATTTTATTCTTCTTCCTCTCTCTCTCTCTGTCTCTCTCTCTGACATTGTGTATTTGTATCTCAGGTTTGTATTTTTCTCCACACACACACACACACACACACACACACACCCGTCGTGCCATATAATTGCGTTCGATAGCTTGCTAATAACCACCTGAGGGAGGCTACTGCTCATTACTGAAAATATTAGCCCAATTATGAAAACTGGGACGAAAAAATATGAAGCAAATGACTAGTAATGGACAGTGTTTCGGGGGTGGGGGTGGGGAGGGGAAGGAGAGGGGTGGGGGAAGACAGGAGGGAAAGGGAGGGTAGGGATTGAAGAGGTGAAGGGAGGAAGGCAGGGGAAAGGGGAGTAGGAGAAGTGGGGGAAAAGGAGAGGGGACAAGGGAAGTGGAGGAAGGGAATGGGGAGTTGGGTGAGGGAGGGGAAGTGGTCTGTTTGTATTTATCAGCCTGTATCTTTCTGAGTCTGTCCATCAGTATATATCTGTCTATCCATCCATCCATTCATCCCTATATTTATCTATCTACAATCCATGCATCCATCCATCTACCTCTACCCTTCCAGTCTCCTATCCCTCATCCACATCACGTTTCGCAATATCAGTCAAAACAGGAAGTACATACAATCATTTCGCCTGTAATTTCCCGGTACACTTCTGCCCACAATTACAAATACTGTGTTCGTCATACAAATACTCCCTGTTAAGTAGTGGTAATGCTCTCAGTCTGCTCTTATATTTCTCTCTCTCTCTCTCTCTCAGCACCCGTGTATTTGTGTTGCTCATTTCCATGCTTGATACTGTGGTGATTGCTCGTGTGTGTGTGTGTGTGCAGTTCAGTTATGTAGACAGTGTTTATAAGCGAATGGGTGTAACGTGGAATGATTGAGAGAGTGAATGGGTGAATACGTGTGACAGGAAGTGAATGCGTGTGCGTGTATAATCTAGCGTATGCCTAACATCTAGTACCTTGTGTGTGAGTGTTTGTAAGTGGGTGCGTTTAACATTGAATGAGTGCGTAACATGAAGTGCGTGTGACAGAGTACAAGGGAGGGTGTGTGTGAGTGTGATAAGAGGTGCGTGTGAGTGACTGCAGACTTGTGGGTGGCGTGTGAGATAAACAGTGGAATTACGATGTCTGGCGCACCCCCCCCCCCACTTGCACACCCCACCCCCTGATTGAATAGAGGGGAGAGGAGGTAGGGAGGAAAGATGGGGTAAAGGCGGAGGTTGGGAGTAGAGGAGGTAAGGGAGGAGAAGAGGTAAGGGAGTAGGTAGAGAGGAGAGGGGGATTGGAAGTCAGGGAAAAGGTAGGAAAAGGAAATGTTTCAAGGGAAGGAGAGAAGCAAGTGAAAGGGAGCAGGGAGGGAAGTAGGGAGGAGAGGGAAGAGGGGTGAGATAGGGAGATGGAGGTGAGGGAAGGGGTAGGGAGAAGAAAGGAAAAGTTAGCAAGAAGGTTAGGGAGCTAGGGAGAGGGGAGGACAACTATGGAGATGGGGATTGGGAGGGGAATGGGGGATCACGGAGACAGAAAGATGGAGAGTTAGAAGATGGAGAGTTAGCTGGAGAGTTAGGGAGGGAAGAGGTGGAGAGACATGGAGGGGAGCTGAAGTCTGTGGTGAAGAGAGGGCAAGATGAAATAGGCATCCTCGTGCTGAAGGGGTTAAGGAGGATTTTCTCTTCTTGCCCTAATCTCTTGCCTAATTTGCCTTGGGTTCTGTTTAACTTGGCTTTTTGCTTCTTGCTTTTCTTACTCTTGGCTAGTTTTGTCTTGGCGAGCGCAACATGTTTACTCTCTCTCTCTCTCTCTCTCTCTCTCTCTCAGGAAACAACTATATCACCACCACCATCATCATCATCATCACCAATATCGTAGGCAGCATGTACAACCAAGGAAACACACACACACACACACACACACACACACACACACACACACACACACACACACACACACACACACACAAAATGGGCCGCACGTTCATTCACTCGTCATTCAGGCCATGGAATTCTCTCCGACGCGTTATTCACTAGTGTTGTTTGCTGATTAAAGAAAGAGAAACAAAACAAGAGGCTTAGGGCTCAGAATTAGCTGGGGGTCTGTTGAGAGAGAGAGAGAGAGAGAGAGAGAGAGAGAGAGAACACGAACACATTAAGGTCCTTTCTGGGTAGTCTGCCCTTGATATTAAAAAAAAAAAAACTATACGGAAGTTAAAGAGCAGAATGAGAGAGAGAGAGTGAGAGAGAGAGATGGGTACGTAAAATTTCATGACCCACAGCGCAGGGTGGGTGTTCGAAATTTGAGCTGGTAGTGTGTCCTTCCATGTGCTTATATATTTGTTGCAGTTGTGTCATTTCGTACCGAGGATATGTTAAACAGAGATAGATACATGATGGAAGGGAAGGATAGATAGACAGACAGATAGATAGATAGATAGGTACTTAGTGAGAGGTAGACTGATGATGGAAAGGAAGAAATGATACATGTCTTGATAGATTGACCTACGTAGATAGATAATAGTCAGATAGACGAGTGGAAAAAACTAAATGGAAAAAAGGTAGTGGTAGGTGAATAGATAGATAGAAAGATACGGAGATAGATGGATAGATAGATAAAACAGGTCTACATGAACAAAATCAAAACAGCTTCCCTTTCTGCCTTGTCCTCCTGCCTCACTGACAAACAGCCTCGTAACTCCTAAGTTGGCCTGGTGTTTGTGTTACTCTGTGTTTTTCTTTTGCCCTGTGCTCTCTCTCTCTCTCTCTCTCTCTCTCTCTCTCTCTCTCTCTCTCTCTATCTATCTATCTATCTATCTTTAACACAAACAGCATGAGAGAAGAGAACATTAAAGTTACTCATCCTTTTGCAGCTCATTTCACTGAGTAGCAGAAAAAACGGTGCTACGACTCTTCATCCTTCCCATAGCACTTCTTCGTGACTAGCACTGAGTTATATTGTTCATCTCGTTATATTTCCGCATTCAGATTTAAGTTTTAGAGTAAAGAAAAAACTATATAGTCACGAAGAAGTGCCAGGAAACCTTCTGCTCCCACGAGAATACGGGGTTAAGTCTTTCTCCCCCTCTTTTCCCGTTAATCTCCCTCGAGGTCTCTCTCACTCCTCTCTTCCTCCCTTCTCTCTCTCTCTCTCTCTCTCTCTCTCTCTCTTCATTTTTCTCTCCCTTTCTCCTATTTCCATGCTTCTGTTCTCTCCCTTCCTCTCCCCCATTCCTCCATTCTTATCTCTTCCTCCTCCTCACTCTTTTTATCTCCCTCTCCCTTCCTTCTTCCTACCTCTCTTCCTTCGCTCCACCTTCTCCCTCCTTTACTCCATCATCTCCTCCCTCCCTTCATTCTCCTTCCTTTCCCTTCCTCCAAGTTCCTGTCCACTAGCCTCCCTTTCGTTTCTTCCTTCTCCCTTCCTTGTACTGCCACCATTCTTTCCTTCCTCCCTCTCTCTTCTCTCCTTCCTCCATTTCCCTATCTTTCCTCCTCCCCTCTTCCTCCCTTACGCACGACCTCTCCCTTCGCGGCCTCTTCTCCCTATCTCTCCCCTCCCCATGATGAGAGAGAGAACAAGAGGTAGGGGGGCTTGGAGTGGCAGGGAAGGGAGGTGGTGCGTTGTGATAGAGGAGTTTGAAGGCGTTTTTGTTTCAGTCACCCCTAAATAAAATCTGGGAATAGATGTGTGTGTGTGTGTGTGTGTGTGTGTGTGTGTGTGTGTGTGTGTGTGTGTGTGTGATGTGCGTATTGTATGTGTTTATGAACTGAAGTAGCATGTGTGTATGTATGTGACCTTTTTTTGTATATGATGTGCATATACTGTAGTATGTATGTGTATTTTAGTAGCATGTGCGTATTTGTGTGATGGCTTTGTGTGTGTTTTAGTGACGTGTGTGTGTGTGTGTGTGTGTGTGAAAGTTTTGTGTGGGAAGTTGTGTGTGTGTGTTGAGTGGAAACTGTGTGTCGGGCATATTGATGGGGAAGGACAATGGGGAAATGGGGGGGAGGGGAGTGGAGGGAGAGTGGGAGATGTAAGGAGAGGGAGGGAAAAAGAAAGGAAGAGGGAGAGGATGGATCTGAGAGAGAGAGAGAGAGAGAAGGGTGCCACATCTCTTTCCGTAATATTAAATTGAAGCAACAAAGGCTTCTGTAATAGGCGAAAACGTAGGCAGGACACGTCGATAGCAGGTGTTGCTGGGTAGACGCCTACTTCAGTTACTTGATTAAATAGATAGATAGATAAATAGATCGATAGATAGCTAAGAAAAAGTGGAAGAGGCGTTATATTTGGACCCCTATATAAATAAATAAATAGATAGATAAAGAAGTGGAAGAGGGGCGTTGTATGTGGACTGCTAAATAAATACCGGTAAATGGATAGATAGATAGATAGGTAGATAGATAGTGTAGGAGAGGCGTTATATATGGACCACCCTGTATTATGCACGGAGGAGCACACCAGGGATTTTTTTTTTTTCGTTCTTTTTTTCTTTTAAATAGGGAATGGATTTACTCTTGTGTATTTCAAGTGTATCTACCTCTGTCTATCAGTCAGTCTATCTATATGCATCTATCTGTCTATCTACTTTTATCTCTCAGTATAATATTTTGGTCGTTAGGCTTTTGAGGTGAGGCCAGGATTCCGGTGGTTGGAATGATGTGTGGTTGAATGTGTGGCCCAATTCACTGGACGTGCTGGGGTAGGTAGATAGGTGAGTAGGTGGGTAGGTAGACAATAGGAGGAGTAATTGGTAGGTAGGTTTGCTGGTAGGTAGGTAGACAGGTAAGCACAGAAGGTAGGTAGGTAGGTAGTCAGATGCAAGGTAGGTTGAATAGTAAGTAAAGGTATGTAGGTAGGCAGACGGGAAAGTGGGTAGTAGGTAGGTGGGTGGGTATGTAGGTAGGAAGGTAGTCAGGTGCAAGATAGATTGATTAGTAAGTCCTCAAGCTATGTAGGTAGGTGGACAGGTAAGTAGGCCGTAGGTAGGTATGTAGGTAGGAAGGCTACTACGTGGTCATGGTCTTAACTTGGTACTAACTTTACAATGGCCCTTCTAACTTTATATTGCTCTCTTTACTAACCTACTTGCCAATTGTTTTTAAGTACTTACTGAGTGCTTCTACCTCTCTGGCTGCCTACATGGTCTACTTACTACCTACCCACCTACCTACCTATTTTCCAGCCTTACACCTACCTACGTAACTTCCTCCCTGTCTACCTACCCATTTCATTACCTACCTACGTACCTGTCTACCAACCAGCCTACCTACCTGCTAACCTACCCACCTACCTACCTACCAACCCATCTACTTACCTACCTACCCTTTACGATGCGTAGGGGCCCGGGGAAGGAAATTGGAATGTTATCGTACTGAAGGGGTGAAGGACGCATTACACTAGATAAAGATAATAAATAAAGGAATGAATGAATAGATAAAGGAGATAAATAAATAAAGGTTTAATAAAGAGATAAAGGGAATAAATAAACGAATGAAAATGAATAAGTAGGTAAAGGAATCATGCTAAGTGTACGAGAATAGGCCTACTGTTAAGACGGTATCAACCTGTCCTACATACTGTCTACTTACCTACCTGCGTACTTACCCTCTGTGTGTGTGTGTGTGTGTGTGTGTGTGTGTGTGTGTGTGTGTGTGTGTGTGTGTGTGTGTGTGTGTGTGTGTGTGTGCGTGTCCCTTACCTATGTTTTTCTCAGCTACTTGCCTACCTACCTAGCTACTTACTTACTCGCCTGCCTACCTGCCTGTTTAATTACCTGCCTACCTACTTACCTACCTACCTACCCACCTACGCCTTGGTGACAGTAACTTAACCCGTCACTGACCGAAGTAAGTCAATATTGGGGGCGAGTTCTATTTTTTGAGAGAGAGAGAGAGAGAGAGAGAGAGAGAGAATTCTGAGTTAAAAAGAAAAAACATTATATACTGAAGAACACAGAGATAATTTTTAAGCTAACCTGAAGGAAATCGTCTAGAGTGAGAGGAATAAAGTAAAAAATATCTGGAAATAAATGAAGTAAAGGAAACACTCGTAAAAGATATAAAGTATGGAAGTAAAGGAAATAAAGGAGTAAAGTAGGGAAATAAGTAAGTAAATACCTCAGGAAGTAAAGGAGTAAAGTAAGGAA
This sequence comes from Coenobita brevimanus, assembly GCF_032717465.1. Taxonomy (NCBI): domain Eukaryota; kingdom Metazoa; phylum Arthropoda; class Malacostraca; order Decapoda; family Coenobitidae; genus Coenobita; species Coenobita brevimanus. The sequence continues at coordinate 482,146 of NC_137040.1, forward strand.
ATAAAGGAAGTAAAGTAAGGCCTTGAGGCTTTACTGAATTGCCTGGACGAAAATTGGGTTGTGTGATTTGAGGACACCAGTTGTTGTTGTGGTGGTGGTGGTGGTGGTGGTGATGATGATGATGATGACCGTAGTTGTTGTTATTGGGTGATGCTGGTGGTGGTGGTTGTTGATGATGATGATGATTGTGGTTGTTGTTATTTTCTTGTTTTTTGTTTGATGATATTAAACAACCTACTGATTAGCGGATCCATTGACTCTCTCTCTCTCTCTCTCTCTCTCTCTCTCTCTCAACTCTTTTGTATTCTCTCCCTCCCTTCCCTCCCTCTTTCATTCCTCCTCCTCCGTCAAGGGAAAAAAATTGCTGAAATCGCGCAATCAGGTCTTCAGGTGCCTCTCAAGTAGGCCACAGAGAGAGAGAGAGAGAGAGAGAGAGAGAGAGAGAGAGAGAGAGAGAGAGAAGACGATAGAGAAAAGGTAGAAAGAGAGGAAAGAAAGGGAACGAGAGAGAGAGAGAGAGAGAGAGAAAGTCGGTAGAAAGAAGGTAGAAAGAGAGGGAAGAAAGGGAAGGAAAGAATACGAGAGAGAGAGAGAGAGAGAGAGAGAGAAAGAGACTGGAAACCCTGGAGAGAGAGGCTGGAAATTCTGGAAAATATCTCTGCTCTCATCTCTGGAAAATTCTCACCGATTGGCCGATTTCCAACTGATTTGACCCTTCAGTACGATGACATTAATATATTTCATTTCTCTCCCTTCAGTCTATTTTAACCTATGTATTTTTTTAGCTTCGCTTTCTTCAAATAACTTTTTTTTTTTTTTTTTTACCTACGTCTGTATTTTTCCTAAAGGCAATATTATTTTATTTAACTTTTTGTGTATTATTTTGCTTTTTTTTTTTTTAATGGTACTTGGATGATGGTGTGCTTGTGTTCTATGTAATGGTGTGAAGTGTGGTGGGTAGGGTGGTCAGGGGTGGCAGTGTGTGGTGGGATTGTGGTAAATGTGGTCATCAATAAGATGGTACGGTGTGGTAGTGAATGGTATGGTATGGTAAGGTGGTGTGCTGTGTGTGGTAGCGGGTGGTGTGTTAGGGTGTGGTTGAGGGATGTGTCAGTGGGTGGTGTGGTTGTGAGTCGTGTGATGTGATGTGATAGTGTGTAACGGGGCTGTTGGAAGTATGCAGTGTGTAATGTGGCAGTCAGAAGTGTGATATAGTGTGCTTGTGTATGTTGTGGTGTTTGGTGTGGTTGTGTGCAATGTGGTAAGGTGTGGCAATGGGTGGTGTGGTGTGGCGTGGTTGTGTGTGGTGTGGCAGTGGGTGGTGTGGCTTAGCGTGGTTGTGTGAGATGCACCGGTGTGCGGGGTGGTACGGTGTGGTGTGCGGGGTGGTACGGTGTGACGGTGTGCGGGGTGGTACGGCACGGTGTGGCGGTGTGCGGGGTGGTATGGTATGGCGGTGTGTGGAGTGGTACGGTGTGACGGTGTGGTATGGTGTGGCATTGTGCGGTGTGCAAAGAGAGAGAGAGGAGTGGTGGAGGATGAAGAAGGTCGTCGAAGGGAGCAGGAGGAAGAGGGTGGGGGGGGGGTGAAGAGAGAGCGAGAGAATGGTGGCGAGTAGCGAGAGGCAGCAGAAAATAAAATAAGGATGCTAAAACCAATCTAAATATACAGTAACGTAATTTCGCATTCAGTCGCATTACAGTGCCCTTTCCTTGGCTAGGCTATTTAATCCTTGTAAACAACATGACATTGAAATATGCATTAAATATACGGTGCATTGAAATACCAATGTTCATAAGAGAGGTTGCTGCGCAGAAGTTGCTGGGGGGGGGGGAAGTGAGGGTAGGAAGGTAGGGAGGGAGGGGGTGTGGGGGATGGAGGAGGGAGTAAGGGAGAGACATGTTGAGGGAGGGGGTGCATGAAATCTGGATGCAGGGTTGGAGATGCCCGAGCAAGCTTCAATTAAATAGCCTTGTTTAACCTTCCTCGCTACTTTCCTGCATATTCTTATCACTTTCGCATTATTCTCTGAAGTACTAGTGAGTTAATATCTGTAATTTTCCGTCGTAATTAACACGGGACGGGTCACTTGCGGGTTTCATTTAGCTAGCATTACTTTGCGAGATCTGGCAACGTATGTATGGCGAGGGGGTAGCGGTGAGACGAGAGGGACCGTGAAATGTGTACTTAGATACCATCAATAAATATTAAGTACATTTTTAATAACTAATTCTTGGTTTTTCTATACAAATTTGAGGTGGATTATAATGAGGATGAAATTATAAGGGTAGATATATAGGACAGTAGGCGGTACTGTATAGTCTTAGGCTTTATTGAATTGGTTAAATAGTTGATGGCAAGCTCAGGAGACGCGCCTGCCTGCCTTATGGTCCTCTGTCTGGGTACTGCGAGCCGGCTTCCCTCCCAGCATGGTTTGGTTGTGTGTGTGTGTGACCGTGTTTATTACTGTGTTTTTTTGCGCGTGTGAGGAGAAGAACGTGACAGTCAGGAGGCGAATCGAGAGCTGTTTGACTCGAGGTGGACGTGAGGGTGACAGCGAAGACATAGACGTTATTGAAAGGTGAGTAAAGGAAGATAATCGACGTTGTTACCGGTTTGATGGCGTCGGTATCTGGGTGTAATCCGTGTACTTTCACCCGACGGAATTGGCCCAATCTCACCTAGAATACTAAATCATGGTTATATGTTTATTCACTGAGCCGTAGGTGTGAGGTAGCAATGCGTCTCCATGGTTACCAGTCAGTCGAGCCACCTGTCTGACTACACGTGGTCATTAACTGAGCTGAAAGGAGTGGGGATCGTCGTTAGGTTAAATCAGACGTTTTATTGATCGTAGTTAAGTAAGCAAATTGAGGAGGGTATGAACTAGGTTATATAATGTAGGTTGGTAAGTAGGTTAGGTAGGTATGTGGGTAGTAGGATGGGTAAGGTAGGTAGATAGGTAGGTAAAAGAAAAAATAAAGTCTGTAGGTAAGCAGGTAGTGATGGAAGAAGGAATTTGAGATTTAATAATGCCTTTGTCAGTAGGTAGGTAGGTAGGTAAATGAAGGACTATAGTTAGGTAGGCAGGTGACGATGGAGGAAGGAAGTTGTGGGCTCTTATGACCTTGTAGTTAGGTAGGTAGGTAAGGGAAAGAAACTACAAAAATTGCATCCTAGGTC
>NC_137040.1:490328-520328 GCF_032717465.1 Coenobita brevimanus
TTCAATTTGTCCCTTTTCTTCTACCCTCCCTCCCTTCCTTCCCTTCCTTTCCTTCCCTTCCTCCTTCAACTTGGGTTATCGTCACCGCCCCTTCCTTCACCCCCCCTCCCTCCTTCACTCCTCTCCCCCTCCTTCACTCCCCTCTCCCTCCTTCACTCCCCTCTCCCTCTTTCACTTCCCTCTCCCTCCTTCATTTCCCTCTCCTTCACTTCCCTCTCCCTCCACCCCCCCTCTCCCTCCTTCTTCCATCATCATCCTTGTCTCTTTCGTCTCATAGTATTAGATATCACAGTCACGCCCCCGATAAACCATTAGATCTACTGCTGTTTGCTTTCCTTTGTACTCCTTTGTATTCCTTCAGTTTTTCTCCCCCCCTCTCCTCTCCCTCCCTTCCTCTCCTTCCCTCCTTCAGTTTCTCTCTCCCTCCTCTTCCCCCCCCCCGTCTCCATCCTTTCTTCCCGTTGCTGTAATTTCCTTCTATTCTTCCATCTGTAAATTTCCTTCCATCATTCCTTCTTTCCTTCCTTCAATTTGTTTTCCATCCTTCCTATCATGTCCTTCAGTTCCCTCCTTCCAGTCTGCTTCTTCCTCTTTTCTCCTTCCTCCTTCTTTCTTCCCTCCCCCCCGTCATCTCCTCTTCCTTTTCCTTCACTTCTTCCTTCCTAATAGTTCTGTATTTCTTCCTTCTTCCTTCCAGTCCCTCCTTCTGTCTTTTCTCCTCCATCTCTCCGTCTTCCCTCCATCCCTCCTCTTCCCTTCCGCTCTTTCCCTCCCTATCTTCTTCGATACTTCTTCCTGCCTCCTCTTGGTCGTCTTCCTTTTCCTTCTCTTAGATCTTTCTTTTCTCCACCAGATATTTTCTCTTCCGTAGAATAGTCTTTTTTGTGTCTTCCTCCTCCTCCTCCTCCTCCTCCTATCATCATCATCATCATCACAACCATCGTCATCATCATCATTATCACCATCACCACCACCATTGCCATCCTCATCCTCATCATCGTCATATATATATTTCCTATAACTTTAATATGCCAAGGGTAGCAAAGAAGAGAAGGGAAATGAGGTGAATCAGATGGTAATGAGTGCATCTCCCAGGGACTTGCAACCTGCTGTGTTTTGCCTGCATGTCTCTCTGGGGAAATGACAGGGGGGAGGGGGAGGGGAGGGGAGGGAAAGGAGGAGGGAGGGCGAGAAGGAGGGGAGGAGGTAGAGAGAAAGGGAGAGATGCGTGAGAGGAGTGGAAGGGAGGAGGTAGAGAGGGGGAGGGGGAGAAGGAGGGGAAAGGGTGGAGAGAGGGAGAGGAAGAGAAGGAAGGGAGTGGGGGGAGGACAGGAGGGGGGAGTGGGGAGACTAATGTGGAAGAACAGGCAGCTTAACATGTGAACTTTGACGCCGCTGTGAGTGTGTGTGTGTTTGTGTGTGTGTATGTGTGTGTGTGAAAATAATAAATAGTAGTAGTCATAATAACTTTCATCATCATCATCATCATCATCATCATCCTGCTTCGCTCTTAACTTGTGTAATTAGAAAACAGTAAATGGAAAACAACAATAAATCCATCAACAGTGCCCAATGAAACCAGTTAGTGCCAATAATTATCGTTTACTTTAAGCGTTGGAATAATTAGCTTAGTTGTATTAATCCTCACCTGATTAAATCGCCCTCGTAACAGCCGTGGGGTAGAGACCATTGCGATGATCGGTAGATTAAAGGTAGATTAGAGATGTGATGAAGGAAAGAAAAGGAAGGAAGGAAAGAGGAAGAGTAAAAGTCTGAATAAAAAAATGAAGGAGGGAAAAAACGAATGAAAACAGGTAGGCGGGTAAGAAGGATGTTTGGATGGATGGAAGTAGAGGAAGGAAAGAAGGAAAAATGAAAGGGGGGGGAAAAGGAAGGAAGGAAAATAGGTAGGACCGTAGGTGGATACGAAGGATGTTCGGATGGGTGGAAGTAAATGAAGGAAGGATGAGAGGTAGGAGGAAGGAAGAGAGGTAAGAGGAAGGACAGATGGATAGTTATATATTTTTTTCAGTTCATGTTTTTTCCTTTTTCATCGTCCATACCAGGCTTCTTAACCCTTCAGTACCACATTTTGTCCCTGTTCATTAACGACTCCTCGCGCACCGTACAGTATCTCCAGTTCTTTCTCAGTTTCCCTCTCTATTGGTACTGGCCGCCCCTCCCAGGATGTAGCGTCTGTCAATAGCTATACTGTAGATAGGTAGATATGTAGATAGATAGGTGGATGGATGGAGGCGTGGCTAGATAGCTAGATAGATGGATAGATGGGTACGTGGGTAGATAGATAGATGGGTACGTAGGTAGATAGGGTTAGGCAGGTAAAGACAGGTAGAAATGTAGATAGATAGATAAGGACAGGTAGGTAGATATGAGGGTAACAAGATAGATAGATAGCCACACTCACACATCATATACAGTTAAATACCGCACTAGACTCGCATAATAGATGCCATAGCCTCGTGGTCCGGTGGTAACGTAGCAGACTGACGACCAGCGGCGCCATGATCCGAACCCTCGTCACCTCTTATTTCGATTAATTTGTCGCGTTTGATTTGACAGTGACGATTGGCTACAACAGAACAATAGATACAATAATAGATAGAATGTTGTTTGTTATGCCTTTGTTCTTCCTTTGTTATTTCTCTGTGTTCTTCCACTGTTTGTTTCTCATTCTCTTGACTCCCACTTTCTCCATCCTCTGTCTGATTGTCTGTCTGTCTGTCTCTTCCACCATTCTTTCCACCTCCACATTTGTCTCCACCTCATCCACCTTTCTCTTCCATTTTTTCCTTCTTTCTCTCCATATTCGTATTTTTCCTCCTCTCCCCCCCCCCCTCTCTCTCTCTCTCACCTGCATCACCTGTCTCCCTTTTCACCTTCCTTCCCTCCCTCCCTCCCTACACCCTTCCCTCCCTCCCTCCCTCCGTCCCTCCACCACAACCTCATTAGATTTGCCCTATAAAATAAAATCAGTAAAAACAACTCCTTGATTAATATGCATGAAGAGAAGGAGGGAGGGAGAGAGGGAGGGAGGGAAGGAGGGAGGAAGGGAGGGAGGGAGAGGGAAGGTAACGGTAGGAAATGACGGTAGGGGAATTTAGGAAGGAGAAGAGAGGGACGAGGAAGTGAAGGAAGGAAGGAGGAAATGGAGAGAGGCAGAAAGAGGAAAGAAAGGAAGATGAAAAGAAGAAAGGAGAGGGAGGGAAGGAAGGAAGGAAGAAAGGGAGGTAGGAAGATGGATAGATCGAAGGAGAGAATGTGGGAGGGGAAAAAGGTAAGGAAGGCAGGTGTGAGGATTAATAAAGAAGAAAAGAGGGAAAGAGGAAGGAAGAAAGAAGGAATTATAGGAGGGTAATAAACAGTGTGAGAAATGGTTGCTGTTTAAAGGGTCGTGTGTTCATTACCAGATTGAGGGCAGGGAACACACACACACACACACACACACACACACACACACACACACACACACATACACACACGAGTCCTGAATGAGTCAGCCGTAGCATGTATTCAGTATGGACGGTGGGTATTAGCAGCGAAGTGGTGACATGAAAAGCCGTATGACATGCAGGAGGACTTGTAGGCCTCAGGGAACGGGTTGTCAAGTCTATGTTCAGAATCGGATACAGAAATAATAATAATAATAATAATAATAACAATAATAATAGTTTTGTGACTAGAGGAACTATTGTATTGTGATTCTCCTTGGTTTGTGATTTTCATTAGATAGATATATAGACAGATAGATAGATAGATAGATAGAGAGAGAGAGAGAGAGAGAGAGAGGCGGAAGACTGAGGGAGAGTCAGGGAGGATAAGGAAAGGGTAAGACGGATAAGCGGGAAAGAGGGAGAGAAGGAAGGAGTGAAGGAGGGAGAAAGATTGAAAGAGGGAAAGAAGGAAGAGTGGAACGAGGGAAAAAGGGAGACAGGAAAGAAGGAAGGAGGAAGGGAGGGAGGAAGGAAAGAAGGAAGAAGGAAAGGAGAGAGGAAGGAATATAGTGGGGTAAAGAAGAATGGATGGATGGAAGTAGAGGAAGGAAGGGTAAATAGATAGCTACATAGAAAAATATAGGAAGGCATAGATAGATAGATAGACATTTAGATAGATACAGATAAATAGAATGGAAGGATGGATGGATATGTGGATGAAAGACAGGTATTATGGATAGATGGATGGATAGACGGATAGATAAATAGATAGATAGATAGATGGATGGGTGGTTGGATGATTGAATAGAAGGAGGGAAGGTGAAGTATCTGTGACAAGATTCTGTAATGGCCTGAGATAACTTCATTTGATGTGTGTGTGTGTGTGTGTGTGTGTGTGTGTGTGTGTGTGTGTGTGTGTGAGAGGAGAGAGAGAGAGAGAGAGAGAGAGAGGAAGCAAGCAAGGGATGAGAGAAGGAAGGAAGGAACTTTTGGGGGGAAGGAAGAAAGGGAGCGAGGGAATGAAGGAAAATAGAATATAAGAGGCAGGAAGGAAGGAATAACAGAAGGAAAGAATAAAGGAAGCAAGGAAAGCGAAGTGAGGAGGAAGGAGTTAAGAAGGAATTAAGGACAGGAGGGAAGGAAGGAAGGAAGGATGGAAGTTGGGTCCGTGTTTGTGTGTTTGTGATGAGGTTGTATAACGTAGAGGTAACCTAGTTTGACCTGAGTGAGAGAGAGAGAGAGAGAGAGAGAGAGACACACACACACACACACACACACACACACACACACACACACACACACACACACACACACACACACACACACACACACACACACACACACACACACACACACACACACACACACACACACACACACACACACACACACACACACACACACACACACACACACACACACACACACACACACACACACACACACACACACACACACACACACACAATCCTAACATCCCTACCATACACCGACAGCTACAGAATTTCACCAAAAAATGGAAAAAAACGAATAAATAAAGAAAAAAAAAATCTGCCCCCAATTCCGTACACCTCTTTCCAACTGCGCTCACTTCCTGCCCGGGTGTAGCAACATGGCGTCCGTGTGGCGTCACCTGCACTTAATTATGACTTCCGCTTAAACGCCGACCCCGTGTGTGTGTGTGTGTGTGTGTGTGTGTGTGTGTGTGTGTGTGTGAGAGGGAATATGTTGCATTCTTTGTGTACGTTTCTTTACATGTCTGTCTTTCTGTCACTCTGTCTTTGTTTATCTTTGCATTTATCTATATACATATCTGTTTGAATGTTTGTATTTATCTCTGCCTGTCTGTCTGTGTGTGTGTCTGTTTGTATGCCTGTCTGTCTGTCTGTCTGTGTGCCGGTGTCAGTCTGTCTGTCTGTCTATCTATCTAGCTACGGTTCATGTAAATCCCATGAGCTTATGACGTGCAGGTGTGAGTTACGAGGTAGTATGTGTTTTAGGACGGTTGCTGCACCACATATTATTGCAGCATATTTACACACACACACACACACACACACACACACACACACACACACACACACACACACACAACCCATTTAATTTCATCCCCTCATAACTTCTCCCCCAAACTCTTCATTCATTCCACCTGATAATGGCCAGTCCTCCTTTACGCCACACCTGCACCTCTCCTAATAAAAGCTCAAATACCGCGTCTAATAATAATAATAATAATAATAATAATAATAATAATAATAATGATAGATGTGTGGGCTGCAGGCGTCACAAAACACACAATGCCTCATAACTCACATCTGCACGTCATCAGTTCTGGCATTTATGTGTGAACCGGAGATCGATAGATAGGTGGATAGATAGATAGATAGATAGATAGATATCAGTTGTGGGATTTATGTGTGAACCGAGTTGTTGGTTCTTGTGGGTAGTGATTTTACGGGTTTGGCCATATATTTGCAAAGGTAAGGTAGAAGGATACTGTAGATAGCTGGGTACGTAGAAAGATAGATAGATGGATAGATATATAGATTGGTAGGTAGATAAATAGATGGATAGATACCTTGGTGAAATACAGTGTGGCCCATAAGTAGCTTACGTGTTTGGGGCACGGCTCAATCTGCTGGTGTGGGCGTGGATGTGGCAGTGAGAGTAGGAAATTGATGAACATTATGCAGGGTAGACATAAGAGAATTAAATTGATGCAGGTTAGATATTGTCCTGTATTCTCGTCGGTTGAGGAAGCTCCGTAACACCTTTTCCTAAGCGATTTATTTTATTACGCCTTATTGTCCTCTTCAGTGTTAACTAAACCCCTCCAATATCGCCATACCCTGCATAAATAACGTACAGAAGGATATTAACCAGCCATATCCGAAAATAGATCGCTAAGGAAGAGGTGTTAGGGCATCAGGGAGACTCCTAGGACTACGAGGAGACTAGGAGATGAACACAGCTGACTATTGCCTCCTTTAGCAAATGGTTATTGAGGGTGTTGTATTTGCTCTCTCTCTCTCTCTCTCTCTCTCTCTCTCTCGATGGGAGAGTGAGAGAGAAAAGGGTTGGTTAGAGTGGTGAGAGAGAGAGATAATGAGAGGTGAGAGGGGACGACGACGACGAGAGAGAGAGAGAGAGAGAGAGAGCAAATGAATGGGTGAGAGAGGGGTGAATGAGACCATGAAAGTGTGGGTGAGGGTGAGTAAGAGTGAGTAGGGTCTGAGAAGAATGAGTAAGAAGAGTGGAAGCGAGTAAGAGTAAGTGAGGTTAATAAAGAGAGTGAGCGAGAGAAGAGAGAGTGAGAGGAGTGGATGACTGAGTGAATGAGGATGAGTAACATATAAAAGGGTGAGAGAAGTGAAGAAGAGTGAGAGTAAATGTGAGCGAGTTAATGAATGAATGAGAGTAAGGGAGAATGAAAGAGAGTAGGGGAGGGTTAGTGAATGAGTGAGTGAGTAAATGAGAGAGAGAGAGAGAGAGAGAGAAAGTGACACAGTTTGTAGAAATGGCGGAGTGATCAGTCGCTTACGACCTGGTTGTGTGTTGGTGGGACGTGAGGCGTGAGAGAGAGAGAGAGAGAGAGAGAGAGAAGGGGGGGAAATAAATAGGCAAAAAGGTATAAGCAAAGCAAAGAAACGCAGATAAGACAATAAGTTAAATAGACAGAGATAGAAAGAGATAGTAATTTGGAAAGAATATATAAACTAGAGAGAGAGAGAGGGAGAGGGAGTGTAATTATACTGTAGATGAAGAGAGAGAGGGAACAGGATAGGACTACGGGGACCTATCCTTCTTTATATATACCATGCTGTCTGTTTTGCTGTCTGTCAATTTGTCTTTATCAGTCTGTTTCTCCTGTCTGCCTCCCTGTCCGTCTCAGTCTCTCTGGCTGTCTGTTTCGCCTTCTCTCTCTCTGTCTGTTGTCTCTGTCTTTCTGTCTATCTCTAGATTTGTTTCTCTGTCCAGTTCTTCATCTGTCTCTGTCTCTAGGTTTCTCTCTCTGGCTGTCTGTTTCTCCTTCTGCTTATCTCTGTGTCTGTCTATTTTGTCTGTCTGTCTGTCTGTCTGTTCTGTCTCTGTCTTCCTGTCTGTCTTTAAGTTTGTCTCTCTGAATTTCTTTGTCTAGCTGTTATCTGTCGCCGTTTATTCTCCCTATATTATTACTGTTTATTTGTCTATGTTTTTCTGTTTCGTTGTGTGTGTGTGTGTGTGTGTGTGTGTGTGTGTGTGTGTGTGTGTGAAAGAAGAAAGTAGAGAAAGAAGAGTATTCCAAAAAACTACCCTTTCCATAATTCTTCCTGTTTTCCCAGATTTTTTCGCCCTAATTACTAGAGTGTTTGTGTTAGTCCCTGAACGAAAATCTCTGAATATTTATGACCGTAAATTAGCATGATGTACTCACCCCTCCATCCCGTAATTAATTTTTAACATGCTATTCACGCTGTTTCGACGATTCCATTTAACTTCGGACAAACATATATATTTTTTCAATGCTAGAACGAAAAATTAAGCACCAAACCCTGCATAAATAAATAAATAAATAAGATGTCCTTTTTAGAAATTGATAAAGAAAATATGAATAAAAATAAAGATCCATTGTTTTTGAGATGCCTGTACATATTGCATTAAAAAGAGTGGAGGTCATAGGCAGAGGGAAATGCAGATTGAGGAAGACAGGTGAAGAGTTGACCTGTTGCGTGGATGAAGGACTGAGAGTATTGGCTGAGTTTTGCACTAGAGAGAGAGAGAGAGAGAGAGAGAGTGTGTGTGTGTGTGTGTGTGTGTGTGTGTGTGTTTGTCAAACTGCCTGTGTCTCTTTCTGTCTCTGTCTTTTTCTGTCTGTGTCTGTTAATCTGTCTTCCTCCTGTCTGCCAATATCTGTCTTACTCCCTACTCCCCTCCCCCTGTCCTTCCCTCCCCCACCTTGCTTACATATTCAAATCCTTCCTCTCCCATATCTGATCCCCCCGCCTCTCTCTCTCTCTCTCTCTCTCTCTCTCTCTCTCTCTCTCTCTCTCTCTCTCTCTCTCTCTCTCTCTCTCTCTCTCTCTCTCTCTCTCTCTCTCTCTCTCAGTTTCTTCTTATTGTCTTTCCTCCTTCCTCTCCATTAATTTTCCTCTCTCCTTCTCTACCTCACTCTTCTCTTTTTTCCCCCTCCAGATTTCTCCTTCCCTCCTTCCATTTTCCCTGTCCATCCCTATTTCTTCCTCCTTTCCATCTTTCCTATCGCCTCCTCTCCATCTTTCCCTCCTTCCTCTTCCTCTCTCTCCACCCCCTCCCTCCCCCTCCCATTCCTTTTCCGTTTTTCCACATTCCTTTTTCTCCCGTTTCCTTTCTGACCTCTCTCCTTCCCGTCTTTTCTCCTCCCCCTTTCTCTTTCTCTCCCCCCCCTCACCCTCCCCTTCTTTCCTTCATTCATTCATTTTTTCCTTCCTTCCTTCCTTCTTTCCCTCCTTCCTTCCTTCCTTCCTTCTTCCTTTCATTCCTTCTTTTTCTTTCCTTCCATCCTTCCTTCCTTTTTTCCTTCTTCCTTTCATTCCTTTCTTTCCTTCCTTCCCTCCTTCCTTCCTTCCATTCCTTCCTTTCTTTCCTTCCTTCCATCTTTCTTTTCCTCCTTCCGTCCTTCTTCCTTCTTTCCTTCCTTCCTTCTTCCTTCTTTCCTTCCTTCCTTCCTTCTTTCCTTCCTTCCTTCACCTTTTTTTAATGCAGATCGGTCGGATCAAAAGCTCAGAGCGTAAAAAAGAAATTAAAGTAAAATGTCTCCCTGAGAGAGAGAGAGAGGGAGGGAGAGAGAGAGAGAGAGAGAGAGAGAGAGAGAGAGAGAGAGAGAGAGTCCATGAATAAAATAAGAGAGGGAATTTCAGTTCCTTTTTTCGATTCAATTTAACTGTAAGGTTTTATAAAGAAAAGTGAGTTCGCGTTGGTCTGGATAATTCTGTGTGTGTGTGTGTGTGTGTGTGTATATATATGTATGTATGTGTATATGTGTATGTATGTATGAATGTATGTGTGTGTATGTGTGTGTATTCGTAATGTTTATACGTATGTAGTAAATGTGATCTGTATATCCATAATTATACATAACCGTAGTATATTTCCCCAGTATATTCATGTGTATACCCAAAGCTGGTATTTTTACGGTATTGGTGCAGGTATTGGTATTAATGACAAGTGCAGTACGTGAAAGACACTTGGTATTTCACCGTATTTCGTTTAAAGAGGCTGTATTTCCAGTATTTCCTCATCTGGTATACATATTAATCTGGTGTATTACTTCTGTGTATTGGTGTAGGTGCTGGTATTAACGCGGTATTACTCTCAGTATAAAGTGTATTAATTTACTTATACATATGGACCTGGTATTTCCCTGGTATATCCCTGCCTGTACTGGGGTGGGTATTGGTATGAACGCGGTATTTCTCTCAGTATACCCATAGGAGTATACATAAAGATGGTGTATTGATCTAAGTATACATATGGCCCTGGTATTTCGCTGGTATATCTCTGTGTGTGCTGGTGTAGGCGCTGGTATTGGTGTGGTGTGACGTGTGCCCCCCCAAAAGTCACCGGGAATATACCACCTCTCCCCACATCACCAGCCTGCCTACTAAGCCGCTTACACGTAGGTAGGCAGGTAGGTAGGTAGAAAGGGCTGGGATGTAGGTAGGTAAAGAAGTGTGGTTGGTAGGTAGGTAGGTAGATGGATAGATAGAAAGGTAGGTAGGTAGGTAAAGAAGTGTGGTTGGTAGGTAGGTAGATAGGTAGGAAGGTAGATGGATAGATAGACAGGTAGGTAGGTAGGTGGATATGGCAGCGAGGTAGGCAGGTAAATAAATGTGATAGGTAGATAGATGGATAGAAAGATAGATGGGTAGGTAAGTAGGCAGGTGGATATGGCAGAGAGGTAGGCAGGTATATAAATGTGACAGGTAGGTAGGTAGGTAAGTAGGTAAGATGGGTGGTTGGTCGACAGGATTCTGAAGTACCTTTAAACCTGATGGGCTATTTGGTTAAGTCCGTAGGTAGGTAAGTCCGTAGGTAGGTAGGGCTGAACATAGATATGGTAGGTATGTAGGTAGGTTGGTAGGTAGATGTGGTTTGAAGGTAGGTCAGTAGGTAAGGAAGTTGGTAGGCAGGTAAGGAGGTAGGCAGGAGGTTAGAAAGCGGATAGTCTAGATTAGTATATTAGTTTGCCGGAGAGAGAGAGAGAGAGAGAGAGAGAGAGAGAGAGAGAGCATGAAATCAAGGCTGTAACGTAGAAAAAGAGAATAGAGAGTAAAGGTGACCATGCATGCAGATTCGTGAAGTGGCTGGCTGGGAGAAAATTGAGAGTTGTAAAGATAGGGAAGAGAGAGAGAGAGAGAGAGAGAGAGAGAGAGAGAGAGAGACTGACCCCGTTCCGTATACATTCCTAATACTGCATACATCATTGACTCATTGCAAACACACACGTGCGATACACACTGGCATAAATCATGTAGATATTCGAATAAATATGGAGTAGGCTCATTATAAGATGGACGGTGGGCAATGGTGCACTTTGGGTGACAGTTCCATCATTAATAGATATGTGAGAAGTTTGAAATTTATGTATGTGTGTATGTATGTGCGAGTTTGTATATGAATGGATGGATGGATGGATTGATGTCTTTCTGTCTGTATGTTTGTATGTATGTGTGTACAGAATATGAATGGATGGATAGCTGGATGGATTGATGTGTCTGTCTGTTTATCTGTATGTATGTATTTCTCTCTCTCTCTCTCTCTCTCTCTCTCATTTCAACCGCCAGCTAAAGGTGTTGTCACTGTCAAATCACACACACACACACACACACACACACACACACACACACACACACACACACACACACACACACACACAAGCTTCACGGAAAATAAATACGTCCAGAGAAGCATTGCAGAGTGAGAAAATTGCAATAGTCAACAGACGTATTGCAATGCGGAAGGATTTAGGAACATACTACATTGCACGCTTATTGAAGGGATGCGTTTTTATCATGACCGAGATTAGTGTGTGTGTGTGTGTGTGTGTGTGTGTGTGTGTGTGTGTGTGTGTGTGTGTGTGTGAAACCTGATTAGCCCAATTTAGTTTACATATCCCATCATAACTCAACCCAACCCAATCCAATCCCACCCATTCCCACCCAACCCAACTCAACCCCACCCATTCCCACCCCACCCCAACCCACCCCAACCCCACCCCACCCCACCCCACCCCACCCCACCCCCACCCCACCCCACCCCACCCAACCCAACCCAACCCAACCCAACCCAACCCAACCCATCCTCCCAGTCACCAAGCAAGTAAAGTAACGAACGAAAAAGTACTCACACACGAAACAACAATTACAGCATTACAGTAATTAGTGTACAGAGAAGCAGGATTATGTACACATGTAAATTACCAGGATTTATCATCATTACTCAATTAAGGAGATTAATACGGTGATTGACTCTATGTATAAAAGTCTGTCTGTCTGTCTGTCTTTGTATCTGTCTGTGTGTGTGTATGTACATTAGGTCGCTTTATTTATGAGAGAGAGAGAGAGAGAGAGAGAGAGAGAGAGAGTGTGTGTTACATAACATACATCAACAAATGACATAAACTTTATAATCCCTACCTGAGTTTAATGTTTATAGGACGTCAGCTACCACCACTACCACAACCACCACAACTACCACCTCTACCGCAACAACCAACACTACCACAACTGCCAACACTACCACTCCTACCATACCTACCACTACAACCACAACCACCACCATCACTGCCACAAATACCCACCTGCCATCGCCGCCACAACTACTACTACTACCACATCCACCACAACTACGTGCTGTATTTCTCTCTCTCTCTCTCTCTCCCCGCCTTAACAGACCCTTTCCTTTCTTGAACCGCTTGTTAGAGGGAGAAAGGAAGGACGGAGAGAAGGAGGAGGGAAGGAGAGGGAAAAGGAAAGAAGGAAGGAGTGGGAGAATGAAGGTCGAAGGAAAGAAGAGAGAGAGCATCACTTACATACATGCATACACATATACACACATACGTAAGCATACTTCTCGCCCTACTTCTCCCTCCCTCCCTCCCTCTCTCTCCTTCTCCCTCCCCCCCTTCTCTCTCTCTCCTTCCCCCTCCCCCCCTCTCTCTCTCTCTCCCTTCTCCATCCCCCTCTCCGTCTCTCACTTCCAAAGTCGAAGGGAGAAAAAGGGAGAGAGTCTGTCTGATTGTGTAGTCAAGCTCGCTCTCTCTCTCTCTCTCTCTCTCTCTCTCTCTCTCTCTCTCATGTTACCTTGCTTCTCCCGCTCTTAAAATTCGTCTAATTATGCATACCTCTCCTGCAAAGCTGATTCACTTTCCTTCCCATTTATTTATTTAGTCATTACCTTCTGATTTCCTACTTATTCAATTACTTCAATTTACTCCTTACTTTCTCGTTAAATTAAGTCTATTTTCTTGTTGTCCTGTTTATTTTATTATTTTTTTCTATAATTGTCTTACTATCTTACTTTATTTCTTTCTTTTTGCTGATTTTCTAGTCTTTCTTACTTACATTTTCTTCTTTACTAATTTTTATTTCACTTACTGCCGCCCTTTCATCCCCCTTCCCCCCTTGTCTCCCTCAGTACTCCCCTCCCTCTACTCCCCACCTCCCTTCCCTCCCCTCTTCCCTCTCCCTCTCTCCCGATATCCCCCTTCCCTCCCTTCCCTTCCCTTCCTTTCTCCCTCCACTCCAGTCCACTCCACTCATCTTCCCTTCCCTTCCCTTCCCCTCCCTTCCCTTCCCTTCCCTTCCCTTCCCTTCCCTTCCCTTCCCTTCATTAGAAACTACCCGTTACCAACAGTGCCCATTAACAGGCATCTCCACTGACTTTTTCGTGCATCCTACTACACTCTCTCATTTAACATAAGTGTGTGTGTGTGTGTGTGTGTGTGTGTGTGTGTGTGTGTGTGTGTGTGTGTGTGTGTGTGTGTGAGAGAGAGAGAGAGAGAGAGAGAGAGAGAGAGAGAGATTACACCAAAACTCAGTACTCAAATAATTACATATACCAAAACTCAAGTAATCCAATATTCTCAGTTGTCCCTTAAGATGTATTTCCCGTCTTAACTAAGCCCCCCCTTTTTTTTTCCAGGACGGGGGAGACGCCGAGAATTCCCAAGCCTTCAATGGTGAGTGTGAAATGGGGCTCAGTTATTCACTTAATTATTTGTCTATTTATAATTATTTTTTATGGTTCCCTTCCAACCCTTGTATTAGTGGGAAATAGGGTTGGGATGATGATGATGATGATGGTGGTGGTGGTGGTGGTGGTGGTGATGGTGATGAGGATAAAGGCGTTGTTGGTATTGGTGGTGATGGTGATGATTAACACGGTGATGATGATAACCTCGATAGATAATTTTCTGAGCTTCGATAGATAAATTCTAAGCCTCCTGCTTTTCTTGATGGAATATGGTGATTGTGTTAGATATGGAGGTATAGTGTAAGCTTGATGTGGTGTGGTGTGGTGTGGTTTGGTGTGGTGTATTGTGGTTTGGTGTGGTGTAGTGTGGTGTGGTGTATATACTGTATGCGGGTGTGGTGTAATGTAGATATGATGCTGGTGTGGTAGTGTGTTATAGCCTAGATGTGGTGTGGTGTGGTGGTGTGATATAGCCTAAAGGTAGTGTGATGTGGTGTGCGGTAGTGTGGTAGTGTGGTGGTGTCTGATTGGCAGGTGTAGTAAGGTCTCGGTGTATTGTAGTGCAGTACTCACACGCGCGCGCGCGCGCACGCACACACACACACACACACACACACACACACACACACACACACACACACACACACACACACACACACACACACACACACACACACACACACACACACACACACGAGCTCGGGAACAACACAAAAACACATTTAAAGAACGGTAAGAAGTACGTGGTCTGTGTAGCTATGTAACTCTCTCTCTCTCTCTCTCTCTCTCTCTCTCTCTCTCTCTCTCTCTCCATGCATTTAAAAGGGTGGGAGCGCAGACCCCCCCTCCCACATTCATATGCACACCCACACCCCACCTCAACCCACCCCGTCCTTTCCTTATACTCTTTAGTCCACTCCAAGCCCCACAGTCTCGTTTCGTTAAGGAAGCTCCCTAACACCTTTTCTTAAGCGAGTTATTTTGCATATTACACCCTACTGTCTTCTTGCGTGTTATATAAATCCTTTTAACATGGCCATACGTTGCATAAATAACGTACAAAAGGATATTAACCAGCCATATCCAAAAATAAATCGCTAAGGAAGAGGTGTTAGGGAGCCTCCTTATCCGACGAGAATACGCGGCCAAAACTCAGTCGATTACTTCTTCAAGCTGAGTGACTTCCATTTTCATAATATCCTGCTTTGTGAGAGCGTCGCGTGCTTAGTTTCTTCCTGCGCAAAACATCTGTATACGGGAAGGGATCAGCCACTTCTCTGAGCAAAGTGACCTCATAATTTCCTGTTGTTGTGAGAGCGTCGCGTGCTTAGTTTTGTTCTCGCTAGAGAGAGAGAGACCCCACCCAACTTACACACATGCCTGGAAACCGAGTATAATTTATTGTAAAGGAAACCAATTTGGGTGTAACCAAAAATGCCCCCTCCCCTTCCTCCCTTCCCCCTCCCCATTTCCCCCTTCCTCTCCTCCCCCTCCCCCCCTTCTTAACAGCTGGCTGAGTGGATCTGTCGAGTGGCAATTGAAGTTTGAGGGAAAAGCAATTAGGTGAGAGAGATGAGGTCATGGTTTTGCAAGTAATATATATGTGAGGTTACTAGGCATTGATGTAATTAATAGGATCTAACTCGGGGAAGGTAATGTGTTTCTCTCTCTCTCTCTCTCTCTCTCTCTCTCTCTCTCACACACACACACACACACACACACACACACACACACACACACACACATCTTTTCAGTCTTTGTCATATTCATCTTTATTTCTCCTGTTGCAGTCATTCTCGTATACTCATTATTTTTCATTTCAATTCGTTTTTTTTTTTTTCCAATCGATGCTAATGCTTAAGATTGCTGTTGGGTTGATGCTTACACTGCTGTTTATAATGCTGAAAATGATGATGATGGTGGTAGTGGTGATGAAGATGATGATGGTAATGATGATAGTAGTGGTGGTGTTGATGATAATGATAATGATGATAGTTGTGGTGGTGATGATGATGATGATGATGATGATGATAGTTGTGGTGATGATGATGATGATGATGGTAGTGGTGGTGGTGGTGGTGATGATGATGGTGATGATACGCCCTCCTTCCAGACCTCTTCCTCGTCCTCCATCTCACCTTCTTCTCCTTCTTCTTGCTTTAAGATTATGAGCTGGGTTCGGGTCATATTAAGTCCTTGTGGGGCATAAATCCAGGTTACACGGTGGCGAGAGAGAGAGAGAGAGAGAGAGAGAGAGAGAGTTTTGCTACGTATCTCATCAGTTTGTATAACGTACCTGTAGCTCATTAGTTGTTTACCTGTGTGATTGGGCGGACAGGTGAGGTCAGGTGAGAGGTCAGGTCATCATTTTAACGAGACAGCTGACCGTATTGTGTTACTGAGTACATCTGAATACTCTCTCTCTCACACACACACACACACACACACACACACACACACACACACACACACACACACACACACACACACACACACACACTCACGTACAAGTATTCAGAGGGAGAGAGAGAGAGAGAAGGAAGGAAGGACAGGATAAATGAAGGAAAGAGAGAAGGGAAAAATGAAAGGAGGATAGAGAGTAAAGAAATTATGTGTATAAGAGAAGGAAGAAATAGTGGAGGGAAGTGAAGGAGAGAGGAAAGGAAGGAGGCAGTGAAGGAGAGAAAGAATGAGGGAGGGAAGTGAAGGAGAGAAAGGAGGAGGGAGGGAAGTGAAGGAGAGAAGGAAGGAAGGAATGAATGTGAAGGAGAGAAGGAAGGAAGGAAGGAGGGAGGGATGTGAAGGAGGCAGGGAAAGAAGGAAGGAAGGAACAGGGGAGTAAAAAAGACAATAAGCCAAAATTAATGGTGATGGAGGGAGCAGAGGACGAGTAAATGTGAGAAAGAATCAGAAAATAAACGCAAGAAATAAATAAGAAAGAAGATGTGTAATAAACTGAAAAATAAATATATAAGCGAACGATAGTTATGAAAAAAATTACAGGAAAAATGAACGAACCAATGTGAGATAATAACGAATGATAACGGGAGACGAAGAAATATGGGAATCCAATAATTAAACAAGACGAATGATTATAAAAAGGAAAATGAGGGAGATGAAACTTTGAGAAAAAAGAGTAAAGATGCAGTGACACTAATAACATGCATGTATTAACGTGTGTGTGTGTGTGTGTGTGTGTGTGTGTGTGTGTGTGTGTGTGTGTGTGTGTGTGTGTGTGTGCGTGAGAGAGAGAAAGAGAGAGAGAGACTGTAGGTAGATAGATTGAGAGATATATAGATGGATACAGAGAGATAGATGGATAGATACTGGAGATACATAGATAGACTGAGAGAGATATATATGGATGGATGCTTGGATAGGTTCTCTAGATAGATATGGATAGATAGATAGAGATGAATAGATGGAACGATGGATAGGTACTGTGTAGATATAGATAGATGAAGATAGATAGATAGATGGATGGATGGATAGGTACAGTAGATAGATAAATATAAATAGAGAGATATTGATAGATTGAGAAGGTCCTCGTACTGAAGGGCTAATCTACAGCTCCTCCGTACCCTCCACCTTTATGCCCGTGACACAGAATTTAATAATACACTCTTAGGTCCGAGAGAGAGAGAGAGGGAGAGAGAGAGAGAGAGAGAGAGAGAGAGAGAGGGAGAGGTGGGGGGCGGGAGGGGAGGGCAAATTCTTTCACATATGCCAAAGCGGTTTTCTGAGAGCCTACCTGGACTTTTCATACTTTCCTCAATAGTTTGGTTAGAGAGAGAGAGAGAGAGAGAGAGAGAGAGAGAATCTTCCTCCGGTTCATAATTATGTGCTTTTATGTTTCTTGTTTGTTTGTTTTTTTCACTTTTTTTCGTAAGTTTTATTTCCATATTGCGTTGCTTTTCGTATTTTGCGTTTTGCGTATTTTTGCTTTATGTGTGTGTGTGTGTGTGTGTGTGTGTGTGTGTGTGTGTGTGTGTGTGTGTGTGTGTGTGTGTGTGTGTGTCTTCCCATACTTATTTGTGCTCCAGATTTTATGATTCTTTTAGTTTTACTTTTATCTATATATTTTTTATGTTTTTGCATTATTTTTTTATTCCCTTTTTATCGTTCAGTTTCCTTACATATATATATATTTTTTTAGTTTCGTATTTCTTTGCTCTTTTTTTTTTTTTTTTTCATATTTACGTGTCTTCCTTTTTTCAATTCGCATCTCTTTTGTGTCCCGATTTTTTCATCCCTCTTTTATATGGTTCTCATAATTCTTCGCATTCCTTACATTCCTCTGCTTCATGTGTTCGTAAGTTCTATAATTCCCTGCGTTTTAAATTCTTGCTCTTTAATTTCTTTACTGTTTAAATCCTTTTCTCGTTCAGTGATCTGGTCTTTTGCTCTTTAAATCCTTTGCTCTTTAAATCCTTTGCACTTTAAATTGTTTGCTCTTTAAATTCTTTGCTCTTTAAATTTTGTTTTTTCTGTAAATTATTGATTTCCCTGCTTATACCATCCATATTCTTGCTTTTCGTAATATCTGCTTTCCATATATTTGATCTATCTATCTCTCTATCTACCTATATTTATCTATTTATCTGCGTCCGTGTGTATCGTTTTCCATATATTTTTTGCATTCAATATTTCTTTCATTTCCATAAATCTTCTGTTTTCCAGTTTTCCTTACCTTTCGTGCTTTTTTTTTTTCCACATTATTTGCTTCCCATATTTGTTGCCATTCAGTATCATTTGCCTTCCATATTTCGTTGCTCCTTTTCACCAAACAGTGTTATTTTTAGAGGCTCAAGTCTGCCTTCTTTGTGGCTCCAGCTGTGGTCGTATTTGTGTGGGTGTGGGTGTGTACGAAGATGTGTGTGTGTGTGTGTGTGTGTGTGTGTGTGTGTGTGTGTGTGTGTGGAAGGGATTGTGTGATCCATTGTGTTTTTGTGTTTGTGGGGGGTAGATTTAGTTTTGTGTGTGTGTGTGTGTGTGTGTGTGTGTGTTTAGTTGGTTGGATATATGGGTGGGTGGGGAAGAGTTTTGTGTGTGTGTGTGTTCAGTTGGTTGGGTATGTGAGTTGGTGTTGGGTGTGTGGGGAAGGGCTGTGTGATCTTGTGTGTGTGTGTAGGGTGGGTGTGGGTGGACGTGGGTGTATTGTGTCCGAGTGCGTTTGTTCACGTGTGTATGAGCACAAGATGTGTACATAAGTGTGTCATTTCACGTGTGTGTCAGTTTCATGTATATATGTAGGTGTGTAATTGTCCATGTCGGTGTGTAAATACGTACGTCTGTGAGAATATGTGGTTCAATATCCCTCAGCTTCTGGTACTCTCGTTGAAGGTCGAGAGAGAGAGAGAGAGAGAGAGAGAGAGAGGATCGGGGATGGGGGACGGAGTGGTGGGCGTGGTCTGTGGGCGTGTAGAGTGGGCGTAACTTGCGTCCCGCCCACCTGTTGACGCGGGCGTGTTGGCAGGCCTGGGAGGGGTCTAGCTGAGCGACGGAAGGTATATAAGTCGTGGCGGAGTTGGCCCGACCCGTAGTCTCTCCGGAGCCGCCCAAGAGAGAGAACTTCCTGTCGTGACTCCAGCCCCGTCCCCCCCACCAGCCTTCGACATGACTTTCGAGGTGACCCGTACCGCCCTTCTCCTCACCTTACTCGCCCTGGCCACCGCCTCCCCCGTCAAGGTATGTACCGGACGTGGTTCTAATAGGCCTTCAGTGTCTTTGGCTAAGGGGTTTGCACAGAACGTGAGTCTCCAGGCCACGAAAGTCTTAGGCAGTGAGAAATGCGTAGTGGTCTGAGTAGTACGATTGAAGGTCCTCGTCGTCTTAGGCTGTTGGGAGGTTTGCTATGATTTTAGAGTATCGTGATTCCAAAGGCATTTTGGGACTATGTGAGGATTTTGGACTAGCATTTCCAGTACCGGTAGTATATGTATGACTTTTCTTTCGTTGTCTTAGGTTATGGAAATGTGTGATGGTCTTATGGCACCATGACTGTAGGACTTGTGGTTCTCGTGCCATGGTTTTAGGTTAGCGTGGTTCTGTTGGCCCTCAGGGAGTGTGTTATGATTTTGAAGTTACATCCGATAGCATAATTATATGGGTCGTCAGTGTCTTAGGCAATGAGAAGTGTATGATTGCGTGATTCCTATTGCCTTCAATGTTGTAGGTTATGGAAGGTTATATGATAGTTATTGATTATCATAGACTATCATAATTGCAGAATTGTCCAGTCTCTTATCTGTGTATAATGAGTGGTAGTATTGATTAGCATTTAAAGTACCATGTTTGAAGAGTTGAGAGGAAGGCAGGGACGAGTGTATTGGTGTTGTGTTGAGGAAGGGTAGGTTGAGATGGCCTGGGCGTGTGGAGAGGATGGAGGATGACAACTGGGTGTGGACGGTGAGAGGTGAGAATGTAGAGTTGAGAGGAGGGATGGGACTAGAGTGTATTGGTGTTGTGATGAGGAGGGGTAGATTGAGTAGATTGAAATGTTTGGTCACTTGAAGAGGAGGGAAGATGACAGTTGGGTTTGGGTGAGAAGAGTGAACGTCGGAGGTAGGGTTGCGAGCGGCAGACCGAAAAAGACCTGGGACGAGGTCATAGAGTGTGACCTCTGGGATAAGGGACTGAATAGGGAGGCAGCCAGAGATCGAGCAGCGTGGAATACGATGATTATATGGGTTCTCAATGTCTTAGACTACGGGGGATGAGTCATGGTTGTAGATTAGCATGATACTGTAGGTCTTCGGAGTCTCGGACTTCAGGAAACGTGTCATGGATTTAGAGCACCTGATATTGCAAGTCCTGACACTCTACGGCTTCAGGAAAATTGTCATGGTTTTAGAGCACCGTAATATTGCAGGTCCTGAAATTCTACGGCTTTAGGAAACGTGGCATGGTTTTAGCGTACCATGATACTGCAAGTCTTGGAGAGCTACGGCTTTAAGAAACGTGGCATGGTTTTAGATTAGCATGATATAGGACGTCATTCTCATAGGTTACAGTGAATGTGTCATGGTTTGAGGGTAGCATGAGGAGGGGCGGGAAGCAGTTTGGTAGTTTAGAGGTTAATGATTCTTTAACTTTGAAGAAGGCTTGTTGTTACACCTAAAGGCTTTTTTTGTTTTTGTTTATATAATGCTGAATGTCACGGTTATACAGAAGCCGGAAGGGACGGTAGGTTAGTGTTAAGTTGAAGTAATTTGGGTGATGGGAAGAAAGTTTATCGCATCATATTGGATTCTTTGTATTAACAGATTTGGCGATTGATTATTATAATGATTTGGATTCTTCTCATATACTGGTTCTGTCAATTGATGTACGATAGTTTGGATTCTTCTCATATACCGGATTTGTCGATTGATAGATATACGATACTTTGGATTCTTCTCATATACCGGATTTGTCGATTGATCGATATACGATACTTTGGATTCTTCTCATATACCGGATTTCTCGATTGATATACGATGGTTTGGATTCTTATCGTATACCGGAATTCTTGATAAATAGGTAACATGATAATTTTGAAGTATCATGTTGGAGGAAGGAGTTCAAAGATAAGTTAGAGGAATCCATTATTATCTAAAACCTGATTGTAACTTTGTAATTTGGTTTTCAGAAATAGGACAGTAGAATATACTCCTTTTACTCTAACCTGGCCTGAAATTATCTCTCTGTCTTGAATGCGGAGGTGTAAGCTTAGGTTAACGCTAGATTACAATGCTAGTCACAAAGAAGTGGTATGGAAAGGATGGAGAGCCACTGTATTATTCTGTTACATGGCTACGTGAAACAAGCTGCAGAAGGACGAAAATCCGGACCAAGTAAAGGTGAAGAGAGTATAGTATTTGCGTGATGGTTTAAGACAAACGTGGAGGGGGAGGCAGCCAGTCGCCTTCATCTAACGGAACTGGGCTAATCTTGAATACTAAGTCGTGGTTGCGTGAAATTTGATGAGCTTTGGATGTAAAGTTGGAATTTGCGTCTCCTTGGTTACTAGTCATATCGACCATCTAGTTTAAAAAGGCATCAGATGAACTTAGAGGAGTTGGAATTTTTGTCAGGGGGAAAGAAACAGGCTAAAGTAAATGTATTCATGATCACGACCTTCCTAACTCCATCGCAACTGCCGTGATTCTTCTCTCTGTTGTTAGGAATGTGATGGTTTAAGAATAGCATCATCGGACAGTAGTTTAGTGCCAAGTACCTGCTTCCTGCTTCCAATATCACATCTTCCTTGACGTCTGCGATTCGTACTTGTTGGCAGAGACAGTGGGATGTTCTTCATTACAAATTAAAGGTGATTTTTTAGAGGGTGGTTTTGCCTAGGGTTGTCTTCCTGATGTGTGGTGGGACTCAGCCGTATTGTGATGATTGCCTGGTTCCCTTCACTGTCCCTCACTTGCTGGTCGAGTGTGCGAGTCAGGGCGATGTACGTTAGAGGTTCCTCCATTGGCCTAGGGGGACGGATGGTGCCTGGTGTCTGTCCTCGATGCATGGAGGGACCCCTGGCAGTTCGACTGTTAGTTTTTATGCGGCCTTCCTACACCTTTTATAGTTAATCGATATTTATTTTGTAGTTTTAAGTTTTATTTATGCGTGTAGGACATATCGATTTTGCTTTAGTACTTATTTTTTCGGCGCCATAGACCAAGTTGTGGCGCCAAGTTTTTATCTAGTAATTCAGTTAAAGAAACCGTATGACCCAATTCTCTTACAGTTTGTTTCTCCAGGATAGTTTCCACCATAACTTCAGCCCACAGCAGTTCAAGTCCAACTGTTGGATTATTTTTTTTAAATGAATGAAGGACACATGAACGGATCTTGAATTTGGCTCTCTGTTATCTTGTTTTTGTTTTTTACTTGGCGGGAACAGTCTTGCGGGCTCCTGGCCTTTGGTTCCTTCTTTCTTGCGTTAAAAAAAATGTACCGTAGTTTGTTGTATATCCTTTTAATGTCTTAAATTTCTTTTCTCTTCCTCTGTCGATCTAAAATAAATCGTACGGGGTCTGCTTGGACCCTTTCGTAAACTAAATTGTCGATTATTATTCGTGTGGCGGGCTTGGCGTTGCGTGATGTGGGGCGGGCCAGTAAATGGGAAGTAATGTGCTAGCCTTTATGAAAACTGCTTGTACTTTTTTCGGATTCCTTAAATAGACCTGTCGATTTCATAATGTTTCGTTCGGGGTACTGAAACAGGAGGGATATAGGATGGAGACGTGGCTTAGATGTGTTATAATGTATCGTCAGCTTTGAAGATAAAATTAAACCTTATTAGTTTTTTGTTTTTTCGCAAACCAAAATTTATCATGGTTCTGTAATTTGTGTTCTGTGTTACTCTTGGGGCAAAAACAAAAAATGCAGTCTTAAAGAAACTTAAAGTGGTTGAGAAGGGGGGATAGAGTTGATAAATTTGTTGTTGCTTAATTAAAAACTCTTTCAGTATTCCATTGTCTTGCAAAACTGGACGGATGAAGTTGCTCCTTGGTGACCGAGGCTATTGCTTCCTAACACCTCTTCCTTAGCGATTTATATATTCTAGGGCTTGTATTCTCGTCGGCTGAGGAAGCTCCCTGACACCTCTTCCGTACCGATTTATTTTTTGGGTACGGGTGGTTAATATCCTTTTGGGCGTTACCTGTGCAGAATATGGCGTTATTAGAAACAATTATGTACCGCAACACGGAATGGAGAGTAAGGCCTTATAGGCTAAGCAAAATGAATCGCTTAGGAAAAGGAACTAGGGAGCTTCCTCAACCGACGAGACTAGGGGCCTGTGTGACGTGCCATCTTCATTGCCTACAGTATTTTGCTGTCTGCTTTGATAGTCACGGGAACCAACAAACAAGGCGATAGGGCGGGGACGCTTATTTCCCTTCTGTAGGCGTATTCATCTCACCGCCGGGAACCCTCAGCCAGGAACGACGCTCGCCCCGTCGTTTCAAAACTAACAGTAAGTTCTTCTCGAAAATAATTATGTTCAATGTGTTTTCCAGGCAAAATTACCGGAGTAGTGTACCCTAACCTAATGCAACCAAACCTAACCCATCCCACTGGGGCTGCTTGGCTGAGGTGGCTGGCTGTGGTAATGAGACGAATACCCATACAGAACGGATTTATGCGGCCGGGGTGGGTGGGGTCAAAACACAATCTAAGTTAGCAGTTTGAACTGAATTACCTTTAAAAGATATGTGCTGGTGACGGAATAGGTTGGTGACGGAATTGGATGTGGTGACAGAAGGGGATGTGGTGACGGAAAGGGATGTGGTGACGGGACGGGTTGGTAATGGAACTGGATTTGGGAGAGTTTATGAGACTGGAGAGGAGGAAGGGGCTACGAAGATAAAGAATGAGGAGAAGGAGGCGGCGAAGAAGGCGGAGGAGGAAGAGGTAGACCGAGAGCCAAGTGAGAGGAGAAATTAGTGGTGTATTAAAATTCACTCCTGTACACCAACTCAGCTCAATAAAATTATCTAAGGTAAGCAGAAAGAGCGTAGGAAGAGTTGTCCCGACCGTGAGAGAGTTAAAGGGACGGGGGAGGGCGAAGAAGAAATAGATCGAGACCAAGGGAGAGCTTTATTTTAGGAAAGTCTTTAAATCCAGCTTCGTAACACTTCTTCCTGACCAATTTATTCTGCACACTTGTCCATTTAATCACACATGCCCGTTTAACCTCACCTGTCCAATTAACCACACCTGTCCATTTAACCACATCTGTCCATTTAGCCACACCTGTCCATTTAACCGCACCTATCCATTTAACCACACCTGTTCATTTAACCACATCTGTCCATTTAACCACACCTCGACCCATAGCCACACCTCGACATTTAATCGCACCTTCCACGGTTAACCCCCCTCCTCTCTCTCTCTCTCTCTCTCTCTCTCTCTCTCTCTCTCTCTCTCTCTCTCAGCTTCCCCTCCCACCCCGTCCACCTCTTAACCAGCCTCCAACTCCTTGATCCCTCTTAATTAACAACCTTTTTTACCAGACAAGCGGGTTTGACCGGAGCTGGAGTTGCCACACCCTTTTTACTCCTAAGTTCCTGGGGGG
This sequence comes from Coenobita brevimanus, assembly GCF_032717465.1. Classification (NCBI taxonomy): domain Eukaryota; kingdom Metazoa; phylum Arthropoda; class Malacostraca; order Decapoda; family Coenobitidae; genus Coenobita; species Coenobita brevimanus. The sequence continues at coordinate 515,058 of NC_137040.1, forward strand.
AGGGGGGTGGGGAGAGGGGGGGAAGGGGAGGGGGAGGAAAGGGAAGAAGTAAGGATATACGAGAGAGAGAGAGAGAGAGAGAGAGAGAGAGAGAGTGAACAAGGAAATGAAAGGGGCAGCGGAGAAGTTGCTAAATTAGTGTAGCATGTGTGTATGTGTGTGTGTGTATTTTTAAGTGCGTGCTGTAAGTCATGTACGTGAATATGACAAGGAGTGCGTGTATACTTCAGCGTAGCATATTAATTGCATGTGCGTTTTTAAGGCATGTATGCTTGTACGTCTAGTAGGGCGTATATATGTGCGTGCTTTATCGAGTTTAATCTAGCAGTGTGTGTGTGTGTGTGTGTGTGTGTGTGTGTGTGTGTGTGTGTGTGTGTGTGTGTGTGTGTGTGTGTGTGTGTGTGTAGTTTAATTTTACAGATAAAGTCTGAAATATCTTATGTTCCATGTGCGTTTGTGTTGGATATATGCCTGTGTAGCCCTGTGTGCACATCTTGCTCGTGTGTACGTGTTGGGTGTGTGTTTATGTATGTATGTATGTTATATGCCATCAGCCCAGACAGGCCAATTGATCTCCTGTCTGTCTCTTTCTCTTTGCCTGTCTGTTGTTCCCTTTTTTCTTTGTTTTTCTTGTTTTCTTATTCTCTTCGTTGTTTTTGTCTTCCTTTTTCTTTATTTTCTTTAATATCTCCTTCCCTGTCTTCTCTTCTCTCTTTTTTTTTTCCTCTCTCTCTCCATTTCTCTTAAATTCTGTTCCTTTGGGATCTTTCATTTTGTCGATATATTTTTCTGCTTGCTCTCCTCTCTCTCTCTCTCTCTCTCTCTCTCTCTCTCTCTCTCTCTCTCTCTCTCTCTCTCTCTCAAACTGTCATCCCTCACGAATCCTTCATCATCGACCTCATTAACTTCAAACTTCGTAGGCTCTCGTCATGATCTGTTTGCTCCCACACTGTCTCTATTTCTCTCTCACTTTCTCGCTTTTTCTCTCACGTTTTCGCTTCTTCTCTCTTTTCTCTTTCTCGCTTTTTCTCTCACTTTTCTCACGTTCTTTCTTGCTTTCTTTCTTTTTTCGTACGTCATTTTCACTCCGCGCTAATATTTCCTCGTCATTATTTTCTTAGCTGAGAGAGAGAGAGAGAAAGGGAGCTTGGTGTTTGTGTGTATGTGTGTGTGTGTGTGTGTGTGTGTGTGTGTGTGTGTGTGTGTAAGGGCGCAGGTTCGATCCCCCAAGAGGTGTTTGACTCACATCATGCCACAGGGAGGGGGGGTAGGCAGGTCATGTACTCTTAATTTAATAAGGATATGGTAGCCTGGCCTGGGGGCATGTGGACCCGCCTGTTACCGATGATGGTGATGTGGTGGTGGTGGTGGTGGTGATGGTGGTTTTTGTGGTGGTGGTGATAATGATGATGTTCAATTAAGTGTACATGGAGAAAGGAAACAACGTTGCTGATAATAATAATGAAGATGAAATACCAATAATAATAATAATAACAACAACAATAATGTCACTGAACTAAGCATACGCGGAGAAATAAGAGCCAAGCTGATGATGATGATGATGATGATAACGATACTGATAACGTTCAAAAAATTATACATAGGAAGGACAGCGAGGTAGAGAATTACTGAATGATAGTATCAGTAAAGGAAATGATAGACGGCCGTGGCGATATTACAGAACTTATCCATTGGCGTTTTTTTTTTAGTGATCTTTATATTTGGTGAAGGGTAAGTGATCTGGATGTGATAGGAGCATGGATGAGGGTTAGATAGATAGATAGATAGATACTTAGATGAATGGTTGAATATATAGATGGATAGACATATAGATTGATGGGTACATAGATAGGTAGGTAGGTAGATGGATGGATGGATGACTGGTTAGATATATGAAAGGATGGATAGATAGATAGATAGATGGATGGATGAATGACTGGTTAGATATATGAAAGGATGGATAGATAGATAGATAGATGGATAGATAGATAGGTAGGTAGATAGATGGATGGATGAATGACTGGTTAGATATATGAAAGGATGGATAGATAGATAGATAGATGGATAGATAGATAGGTAGGTAGATAGATGGATGGATGAATGACTGGTTAGATATATGAAAGGATGGATAGATAGATAGATAGGTAGGTAGGTAGATAGGTAGGTAGATAGATAGATAGATGGATGAATGACTGGTTAGGTATATGAAAGGATGGATAGATAGATGGATGGATAGATAGTTAGGTGATTGAGTATACGTAGAAAGAATAGATAGATAGATAGATAAATAGGGGGTTGAGTAGATAGAAAGTAGAATAGATTGGTTGATAGATAGCGAAGTAGTAATGAACTTAGATAGATAGATAGAAATATAGATAAGCGATTAAATAGAATGGATAGATAGGTAGATATATGAGAAAAATAGTAATGTATTTAGACTGATAGATAAATAAATTGATAGATAGATAGATGAATAGGCAGCTTAAGAAATGGATGATTGGATAGATAGATAGATAGATAAGAATAATAGATGCGTATACAGCTGAGTACAGATAGATAGAAAGGTAGATAGATAGATAAAAAAATGGTAGATGAAAGGGTTGTTAATATCTACTGAAAGGCAGACACAGACGACAGATAGATAGATAGATAGATAATAGCTTCATATAGATAGATAGAATATATTGATAGACAGAGACTAGTAGATAGAGTGATGGTTATATGTAGATGGGCAGATAGATACATAGATAGATAAAAGAACACAGTTTTAAAACAATGCATGCACACAGATAGATAAAAAGATAGTTGGGTAAATAGATAGATAGATACATGGATAGATAGAAGATTGACCTAACGCGACCCGCACTGCCCAATGGATGAGGGAAATTGAAAGACCGATAGATAGGCAGATAGATAAAGACACAGGCAGACAAAAAAATATAAGAAGCGCAATGCATGATGATGACAGGAGGAAGCAAAAGTATTCACGAAAATCCACAACGATGATTTTCTCCTATTTTCTTAAGACTTTTTGAGACAACTGTTTATATGTGTCTTGTGGGTGTAATTTTTGCCTCACCCTGTATATAAATCTGATATTACTACGGGCTTCTTTGTGTGTGTGTGTGTGTGTGTGTATGTGTGTGTGTGTGTGTGTGTGTGTGTGTGTGTGTGTGTGTGTGTGTGTGAGAGAGAGAGAGAGAGAGTTGTGTATGTGTGTGTGTGTGTGTGTGTGTGTGAGAAAGAGTTGTGTATGTATGTTTGTTTGTTTGTGTATGTGTGTGTGTGAGAGAGAGAGAGAGAGAGTTGTGTGTGTGTGTGTGTGTGTGTGTGTGTGTGTGTGTGTGTGTGTGTGTGTGTGTGTGTGTGTGTGTGTTTTAATGGCGTGCGTAAATTTCCCTGTAATCATGTACGCGTTTCGAGGAGAGCATAAATATTCACAAATGACAGACACGCACACAGACAAAAACGCACAGGAAGAAGGTTGTTAAAACACACACACACACACACACACACACACACACACACACACACACACACTCCAGACCCATAAAAACACCAAACATTTATATAGCGTTAATAAAACACACATGTACGTACGTGTATACCAACGTTCATAAAAAAAAAACACACAGACATTTAAATACAGGGTGAGAAAAAAACACACACGTACACATTTAGGTGTGTAAATTGTCAGAGAGATACGGTGAAAAAGTACACACACACACACACACACACACACACACACACACACACACACACACACACACACACACACACACACACATTTTTCTTCACTTTGGCCATATATCTATCTGTTCATCTATCTATCTATCTATTTATCTATCTACCTCTGTCTGTCTATGTATCGGTCTGGAGGTAGAGGTGCTGCTGTCTATTTGTCTGTCTGTCTCTGTCTGTCCATCTATCTATCTGCATATTTACACATCTGTTTCTTTATCTATTCCCTAAACATAAATTTCTTTCTTTCCTGTTTCACTGTTCACTTAATTTTGAGAGAGAGAGAGAGAGAGAGAGAGAGAGAGAATTTCTATAAGGGGATGGGAAAAATACTTGATTGCGAGAGAGAGAGAGAGAGAGAGAGAGAGAGAGAGAGAGAGAATTGAGAAAACGGGGGAGAATTTGTGTAAGGGGAGAGAAGAAATATTTGATTGCGAGAGAGAGAGAAGGGAAGTGGGAAAGTGAGAGAGAGAGAGAGAGAGAGAGAGAGAGAGAGGTAAAGTTTCTCTCCACCTTCGTAATTAGTTTCTCTTTCACCTGTCTTCTCTCACTTCACCTCACCTCACCACACCATCACTTCTGCCTCCTCCACACCTCCGATAGATACACCGATAGATAGATAGGCAGATAGACAGCATCACCTCTACCTCCTCACCCCCGATAGATGCATAGATAGATTGATAGACTGATAGGTTTTTGAAATGGTAATCTTGCAAAACATATGATCATTGTTATTATTTTTATTATTATTATTATTATTATTGCTATCGTTAGTTTTATTTTCGTAATTATTATTATTATTATTTATTATTATTATTTAGATAGATATAGATAGATAGGTAAATAGATAGATAGATAATGACTATTACTATTACTAGCAAACAATTTTCTAGCTGTGATAGAATTAAAACTTGCATATATTTTTTTCTACACTCCCTCCGGCATGTAGATGAGTTGGCATTTGCATAGGTTATTGCGCGCACACACACACACACACACACACACACACACACACACACACACACACACACATTCACGCTCCCTCTCCCCTCTCCTCCATCTCACTCCCTCCCTCTCATTTCCATCCTCTCCATTTCCCTCTCCCTCTCTCTCATTTTCCCACTATCTCAGGCCCTCCCTCCATTTCCCCTCACCCTCTCTCATATTCCCTCACTCCCTGTCTCTCACACTCTCTCACTTCATTTCCCTCACATTTTCTCACTTCCACTCTCTCTCTCTCTCTCTCTCTCTCTCTCTCTCTCTCTCTCTCTCTCTCTCTCTCTCTCACACACACACACACACACACACACACACACACACACACACACTTCCTCTCTCTCCCTTTCTTACTCCCTCACACCGTCTTTCTTATGGATGTAGTGCCAGCAGCGATTTAATCCTGGAATGTAACCCGGAAATATTATTAATGCTGATGCAATACATAAAACACAACGCGGAAATGTACTGTTCCCTTTGTGTACTAGTGAGTGTATCGGAGTGTATTTGTGAGTGTATCTGAGTGTATTTGTG
>NC_137040.1:525328-560328 GCF_032717465.1 Coenobita brevimanus
GATAGCGATAATTTGCGTACGTGTGTGTGTGTGTGTGTGTGAGAGAGAGAGAGAGAGAGAGAGAGAGAGAGAGAGAGAGAGAGACAGACAGACAGACAGACAGGTAGATAGATCCGGGGGACAGGAGGAAAAATTCCAGTATATGGATTTTTAAGTAAGTTTGGGTAAATTTGAGAGAGAGAGAGAGAGAGAGAGAGCGGGGAGGGGGGGTAATAGCGCTAATGGTAACGTCAGGTGTAACATTAAGGTCGTTATGGCGTTATTAATATACTGCCACTCTCGTATCCATCCAATGAGGGGATGGCTACAATTAATAAAGACCGTTTCATCACCCTTGACACCTTCCAAGCGGCGATTTAGTTTCAGGATGACGTTAATAAAGACCGTTACGAAAAATACGAAAAAATACGCAAGGATTAAGTACGAAAAGTTACGAAACTATTAAGTGCGATAAAACTTACGAAAATAAATTCCACAGGTAACGCTCACTTCCGGTTGGGTGATATCTTAAGAGGATGTCCTGAATGTCATTTATTTTTTAAGGTGTGATAAGTGTGAGATTACTGGTGTGTGTGTGTGTGTGTGTGTGTGTGTGTGTGTGTGTGTGTGGAGGTGTTTCTGTATGTATGTGTAACTTACCTGTGTATCCGTGTGAAGGTGTTTATGTGTGCGTGTGCACCTGTGATCCAGTGTGTGTGCGTGCGTGTGCGTTGCTCCCCTCACACCACCTCACACGCAAACAGTATATTACAAACCTTACCTGCGTCCCTATACTCTCATTTATTTATTTATATATTTATTTATTTATTCTCTTATTTCCCTTGTGGTTCTGTCGACTAATTTTCCTTTCTTTCTTTGAGATGGCCCTCTCATTCTTCGCACTTCTCTCCCTACCTCCTTTACTGCTTCTTCCTTTCCTCTCCCCTCCCCCTCCCTCCCTCCCTCTGTAGCTACCATCCGTAATGCACCTGACCCCCTCTCCCCTCCTCCTCCTACCCCCTCCTTCTCCTCTCCCCTTCTCACCCTTCTTCCCTCTCCATCTTCCCCTTCTCTTCCTTTCTCCTCTCCCTATCCCTTTCTTCACCTCTCCTCTCCTTCCCAGATCACCCCCTCCCTCTCCTCACCCCCTCATCCCCCCTTTCCCTCCCCATCACCCCCTTCTTCTCCCCTCTTCATCATCTATCCCTTCCCTCGCTGGCCATCCCCCCCTCCCTCTCCTTCTCCCCCCTCCACCTTATCCACCAATATTGCACCTAACCGCCCCCCCTCCTCTCCTCGACCCCCCTCCCCCCTCCCTCTCGGCTATCACTCTTCTCGTGAGGAAATGAACCTGAGGTAGACACAAATGATGATGACGATGGTGGTGGTGGTGGTGATGACGATGGTGGTGGTGATGACGATGGTGGTGATGATGATGATGGTGGTGATGATGATGGTGATGGTGGTGGTGGTGATGATGGTAGTGGTGATGATGATGATGGTGGTGGTGATAATGATGATGGTGGTGATGGTGATGGTGATGAGAGTAATGATGATGATGATGGTGATGATGATGCAGCCACTCCAGACGAGATGGTGAGAGTAGTCTTCTTTTTCTTTTTCCTTTTTCCCAAGAGTGGTATTGAGATGTACAGAGTCGCTCAAAAGTTCGCTTACACTTCCTTGCCTCTGTGTGAATAGCTAATGAGATCCTGCAAGACTCAGACAAAGGCAAGAGTGGTCAAGTGGGTTCAGTTCATTAGTTTTGAGACGCCGGGGGTGAAAAGAGTATTGATGGAGAGAGAGAGAGAGGGAGGGAGATTGACTGAGAGAGAGAGAGAGAGAGAGAGAGAGAGATGTTAGAGAAAATACCATACCTAAAATAAATTGAGTTTAGGGAGATAGATAAATAGATATAGATAGATAGACAGATAGATACTTGGATAGATAGAAAAGAATTAAAACCGAAGAATCAAAATAAGGTGTGTGTGTGTGTGTGTGTGTGTGTGTGTGTGTGTGTGTGTGTGTGTGTGTGTGAGAGAGAGAGAGAGAGAGAGAGAGAGCAGGAAGGGGGAAAGGGAAAGGGAAAATATGAAAGAGTAAGCAATTACGACGTAAAGAAAAGTGAGAGAGAAGGAAATTTAAGATAGAGAGAAATAAAGTGGAGTAACGAACACACACACACACACACACACACACACACACACACACACACACACACACACACACACACACAGAATAATAAAAGTTTTACCTTTGATGTAAGAAGGAGGGGTGAAGATGCTCACTTCTTACTTAAGGAAGGACTGAGGAAGGATAGAGGCAAGAAGAAAGGAGGAAGGGTATGAAGGAGAGAGGAAGAAGGAAAATATGAAGGAAAAAGAAAGAAGGAAGATATGAAAGTGGAGGGAAAGAAGAAAGGAAAGAAGGGAGGTATGAAAGGGGAAGGAAGGAGGAGAAACGGGGAATTATTGAAAGAAGGAAGGAAAGAAGGGTTGATATTAGTGGACAAGTGCTGAAGGATAGTAGGGAGGAAGAGAGAGAGAGAGAGGGAGGAAAAAGAAGAGAGGGAAGGAGAGGAGTAGTAGTAGCAGTAATGGTGGTTGTTGTTGTAAATGCAGGCTGGTTCCCCCCCCCCCTCCTGCAGTCCACCATTCTCCTTTTGGGCGATAGGGAAGGAGTTGAAGGACGTTTGTATAACCAGGCAGAGGAGCCGTCCGGTTTTATTAGTGCCACCACGTGAAGGCGTAGCGCTGAGAAAGAGAGTAGAGGGGGACAGTGAGTGTGTGTGAGGAATGGAAGGAGGGAGGAAGGAGAGAAGTAAGAAAGAAATAAACAAAGGAAGGAAGGAAGGAGAAGAAGGAGACAAACGAGCGAATGAGGGAGGAAGGAATAAAGGAGAAGGAAGGAAGAATAAAGAAACGAAAGGACAGGGAAGGAAAGAAGGAAGGAGTGAGAGGTGAAGGAAGGAAGGAGGGAGGAAGTGAAGTTAGTTCGCCATCTTTGACGTAAGTTGTGATAAGTAGGTTACTGGGGTACTAGAGAGAGAGAGGGAGAGAAGGAGAGAGAGAGAGAGAGAGTGAGAAATGTGAGAGAGGGTACGTGAAGGCAACATGTGAGCTTAAAGATGTCACCTTAAGTCTGTGTCAGAGGTAAAAGTTAGGATGGTCTCTCTCTCTCTCTCTCTCTCTCTCTCTCTCTCTCTCTCTCTCTCTCAGGAAAAACACAAACTAATGGAAAAAATACGGAAACACACACACACACACACACACACACACACACACACACACACACACACACACACACACACACACACACACACACACACACACACACACACACACACACACACACACACACTATAAGGCTTCTGAGAGAGGGACAAACTTGCAGCCAAACTGTTTAAGTGGGGGACGGAGGCTGAGGGAGGTGAAAAGAGAGAGAGAGAGAGGAGGGAGCTTGTGTGTGTGTGTGTGTATGTGTGTGTGTGAGAGAGAGAGAGAGAGAGAGAAGAGGGAACAAACTTGAAGCAAATTGTTTATATGTATGTGAGGGGCTGGAGAGGGGAGGGGGAGGGAGAGAGAAGAGGAAGAGGGGGGGGAAGAGGAAGGGAGAGAAGAGGATGGGGAGGGAGAAAGAGGAAGACGGGGGGAAGTGGAAGGGAAAGGAAGAGAAGAAGGAAAAGGAAGGAAGGAAGGAGAAAGCAAAGAGAGAGAGGAGAGAATGAAAATACGTAGACAGTTTGTTAGAAGTAGAGAGATTGAGAGAGGGAGAGAGTTTAGGAAAATTAACGGTACAGGACAAAGTAAAAATGAAGGAAGGGAAAGGTAAGCAATTACTCTGGGAAGGGGAGAGAGAGAATGAGAGAGAGAGAGAGAGTAATTTTAAGCTAGAGAAACATAGTTAATAAATGCAGTTACCGAGCAAGAGAGAGAGAGAGAGAGAGTTGAAGTTCCCCTTTTCCTGCGGTCCACCCTCCTCCTTTCATGGGATAGGCAGGGAGTTGAGGGATATTGTGTTTGTGCTGCCACGTGAAGGCGCCCCCCTCCACCACCACCACCACCCTGTTTTTTAAATACTGTAGAGACAAATACGATTATGTTGTTGGTGTTGATGACGATGACGATGATGAGGAGGAGGATTATTTATGATGATGATGTTGATTTGTAATGATGATGATGATGATGATGATGATTGATTATGATGAAGGCGATGGCGACGGCAACGATTAATGATGATAATGACGATATCTCTTTGATTTTATTTGTCATTTTCCTGTAACTGAATTAATGCTTAAATCTACGTATCCTGCCTATCTATCGTTGCATCTATAGCCAGACGCCATCATCGGGTAAGGGGTGACCGTTTGTGTGTGAGTTAGTTGTTTTATGGGGAGGGGCACTAACCCTCTGCTAACCCACTTGTTGACACGTAGGGGACACGTATGGGTTGGTTATACGGTTACCACCCAGCGCTGTAAATGGTTTCCTGGCTTACAGGAGACCATTTGGCCGGTCAGTAATTGTAAAGACATCTGAAAAGGAAAGAAGAGTTATAAAAAGTGACAAGAAAGATGGTAGAAATAGGCAGAGAGGAGGGCAGGCACAGAAAAATAATGCTAAAAGAATAATAAAGAGTGACAGGGAAAGATGATAGAAATATGAAGAGACTGCAGGCACAGAAAAACAATGATCAAGGTGAAGGAAGAAGGAGGCAGCAGTACATCAAGTGAGTGGATGATGATCACCACCACCCACCAATGCCGCTCCTTACATAAATCAGTAATATCAGTCCCTCTTCCCCTCCCCTCATGTTATAAAAAGTTTTCCCCGTATAAGACGCAGTTAAGGAAGCCGCCTAAGTACCGACACTAAACTTTGGCAGTGTATGTCAAAAACTCTGCCTAATTTTGTGTCCAGATTTCAACTTTCTCCATAAAATTTTAGATTCCCCCCCCCCTCCCTCTCTCTCTCTCTCTCTCTCTCTCTCTCTCTCTCTCTCTCTCTCTCTCTCATACCTTCATCTTTCCTTATTTTCTTCCTTCCTTCCTTCCTTCTCTCCCTCCTTCATCCTTGGTCTCCCTTCCCCTCCGACTTACTCCCCTCTGAATAATTCATACTACTCCTCTTTATGCTTCCTTCTTTCTTTCTTTCCATCCTTCCTTCCTACTTTCTTTCCTTCCTTCCTTCTTTCTTCCCTTCCTTCCATCCTTCGATTCCTCCTTTCTTCTTTTTTTCCATCCTTCTTTCAGTCCCTCCCTCCCTTCCTTCCTTCCTTCCTTCCTTCCTTCTTTCTTTTCATCCTTCCTTCCTTCCTTCCTTCCTTCTTTTCATCCTTCCTTCCTTTCTTCCTTCCCTCCCTTAATATTATTCTAACAGTCATGGAAATTAAGAACAGCGCTAGTCACGAAGAAGTGCTATGGAAGGTTGAACAGGGGAGTCGTAGTATTGTCTCAACAGCGCTAGTCACGAAGAAGTGCTATGGAAAGCGTAGAGAAGTACCATCAAGTACAGGAAATCTTAATAGGGACGAAAATTTACTTAAGACACTGAAAAAAAACTTAAGTTCCTTCGTGCATCTCGTCAGGTGAGGAAGCTCCCTAACACCTCTTCCTTAGCGATTTATTCCCTACACTACGCATTGATATATATTTTTTCTTATTATTTTTTAATGTTTACATAGATTGCATGAGAAACACGCAAGAACAGAATAACGAAGCAGAGTCTGGAATAAACCGGTAAGGAAGAGGTGTTAGGGAGCCTCCTTAACCTACGAGAATACCACTACAGGTCCCGTAGTCCCGTCAGGTAAGGAAGCTCCCTAACACCTCTACCTTAGCGATTTATTTTTGGATATGGCTGGGTGATATTCTTTTGTACGTTAGTTATGCAGAGTATGGCGATATTGGAAGGATGTATCTAACACAAAAGGGGACAGTAAGGTGTAATGATTAAAATAAATCGCTTAGGAAAAGGTGTTAGGAAGCTTAACTGATGAGAATGTAGGTAAAAATATTAAGATAATTTGGGGTGCTTTTATTTGGGGGGGGGGAGAGAAAGAGAAAGAGAGAGAGAGAGAGAGAGAGAGAGAGAGAGAGAGAGAGAGAGAGAGAGAGAGAGAGAGAAAGAGAGAGAGTTGTGAATAAGAAAGGTCACAAGAGGGAGAGTCCGTGTGTGTGTGTGTGTGTGTGTGTGTGTGTGTGTGTGTGTGTGTGTGTGTGTGTATGTGTGTGTGTGAGAGAGAGAGAGAGAGAGAGAGAGAGAAATGAATTAGGTGGAGAGGAAGAAATAAACTGAAGACAGAGAGGGAGAGAGAGAGAGAAAGTTGAATTAAGAATTAGAGAGCGACTATTGGACAGGCGATTACTTGAAGAAGATGAGAAAGGGACCAGAAGTGAGTGAGTGAGTGAGAGAGAGAGAGAGAGAGTATGAAAGAAAGAGAATTAGAGTGAGTGAGATAGTGGGGAGGGGATGGCGTGTTGAATGTCACGGGGGGATGAGTTAATAATTTAGAGGGAGTAAGGCTGAAGGGGAAGGAGAAGGAGACCGAGGATGAAGGAGGGAGGGAGGGAGAGAAAAGGGATGGGTGCGGAGGAAAGGAGTAATGCAGAGGAGGGAGGAAGATGAAGAGAAGGGGAGGAAGAGGGAAGAACGGAAGGAGGGAGAGGTATAAGAGGAAGGATGGAGTAAAGCTGGAAGGGGAGGGAGGAGGGAGAGAAGGGAGGATGGGTAGGGAGGGAGAGAGAGGGAGAGGGTATAAGGAGGGAGAATACCGAGGATAAGAAGGAAGAGAAAGAATGAGAAAAAGATGGGAGGAAAAGAAGGCTATGAAGAGAGGAAGGGAGGGATTGAAGGAAGAAGGGAGGGAGGGAAGGAAGGATGGAAAGAAGTGAGGGAAGGAGATGGAGAGAGGAGAGAAAGGACTGGAGGAAAAATGATAGAGGGAAGGAAAGAATGGAGGGAAAGAGGGAGAGAGGAAAGGTGGGATTGAAGGAGGGAAGGAGGGAAGGATTGAAGGAAGTATAAAGAGGAGTAGCGTAAATTATTCAAAGGAGAGTAAGTCTGGCAGGGGGAGGAGAGGGAGACCGAGGACGAAGGAGGGAGAGAAGGAAGCAGGGGAAGGAGTGAAAGTGGTAGTGATAAGATGGAAACGATGGAGAAAAGAGAGAGAGAGAGAGAGCCGATGGAGAGAGAAAAAAAGAAGGGACGAAAGAAGAGATGAACATGGAGAGAGAGAGAGAGAGAGAGAGAGAGAGAGAGCAAAGAAATGTCAGGGAGAGAGAAATGTCGAAGGGAGGGAGGGGGGGAGGGAGCAAGCGTCAAGAATTCCAGGAAAGAGAGAGAGAGAGAGTCGTAGTGAAGTGGTTAAAATCAGTTTCCCTAACATTTCCAAAAATCTTCGTTCACTTAACCTACAAAATTCTCTCTCTCTCTCTCTCTCTCTCTCTCTCTCTCTCTCTCTCTCTCAAATCTTCATCCATCTTAAAGTGATGTTGAGACGAAAATCATCGAAGACAAGAGGGAAAATAACGAACGAAAAAAGTTGGAAAAGATAATTCATTTTTTTTTAATATGGGAAATTTGTGTGCCCTGAAGATTAATTTGGCTTCTAATATATTCGTGTGGAAGATGGTGGTAGTTGTGGTTGGTGGTGGTGGTTGTGGTTGGTGGTGGTGGTATGTGATGTTGGTAGTGGTTGTTGGTGTTGGTGGTGGTGGTGGTGGTTGTAGATGTGGTTGATAGTGGTAGTTGTGGTTGGTGGTGGTGGTGGTTGTGGTGATAGATGTGGTTGGTGATGATGGTTGTGGTTTTACCGTAGTTCTTAATGTTGATATGAGCATTAGTATGAGTATTAGTAATAGTGATGCTGGTAGTAGTAGTAGTAGTAGCAGTAGCGACAGTAGTAGTAGCAGTAGTGGTAGTTGTAGTAGTAGTAGTGGTGGTAGTAGTAGTAGTAGTAGTGGATATAATAGACATGACACCCTTAACCGGACCACTCTACACGTCTACCCCATTTGTCGTTTTCTGTTCCTGTCTCAAATGTTTGTAGGGAGGAGAGTGGTGGTGGTGGCAATTGTGGTAGTTGTGGTGGTGATGGTAGTTGCAGTAATGGTGATGGTAGTTGTGGTGATGCTGGTGATGATAATTGTGGCAGTTGTGGTGGTAGTAGTAATGCTGGTGGGGGTAGTTGTGATTGACACTAAAGTCAGAATCATTAGCTAAAACTCAGGTGATATTTACACAGGTAGCTGAAGCAATAACACCTCCAGGCACTGAGAGAGAGAGAGAGAGAGAGAGAGAGAGAGAGAGAGTATGAATATGTTAGTGTGTGTGTCCGTGTGTATTTGTATGTCTGTGTATGTTTGTGTGTGTTTGTACGTCCAGGTATTTATGTATGCATGTGGACCTCTGGCTGTATGTATGTAGACCATGAATGTATGTATATATGGACGTGTATTTGTACTGTATGTATGCCTATGTATATGTATGCATGTATGAGTGTACGTAGGTATGTGTGTATTTATGAATAACCTATATCAGTCTGTCTGCGTAGGTAGCATGTACGTATATTTAAATGCACGTAGATGGCCCTTGTGTGTGTGTGTGTGTGTGTGTGTGTGTGTGTGTGTGTGTGTGTGTGTGTGTGTGTGTGTGTGTGTGTATTGACATAAGTGGCGCCCCGAGGTGAATGCCATAAATAAACAGGAAAGGTCAGATCCCGGAGCTCAAAAATTTTCTGTGATTTTCTCGACTATCATCATCATCATCATCATCATCATCATCACCATCATCACATCATCATATTATTCTGTCATAATCATCATCACAATCATCATCGTAATATCAGTAGCACTATCATCATCATATCAGTAGCCAATCATCACCATCATCACCACCATCATCATCATCATCATCATCATCATCATCATCATCATCATCATCATTATTATTTCTCTGTTTTATTCAGCATTTAACTAGACGATTTTATTCATCCGATACAAGCCCTAGTGTTTTGTAAATCAGTTAAATCTCGCCCCGATAATTCAGTTTCGTTCATCCTGGAAAAAAGAATTGTCTTGTCTTAGTATGGACGGTGGACATTAGCGCTGAATACGTGACGGGTGTGTGCGAGTAACTTCATTATCGGTGACAGGACTAACACACACACACACACACACACACACACACACACACACACACACACACACACACACATTCTCTCTCTGTCTGTCTGTCTCTCTCTCTCTCTCTCTCTCTCTCTCACACACACACACATTATAATACTTTGCTTGCTCTCTTCCTACTTAATTTCCTGCTTGACATCCCCCCCACTTCCTCCTCTTGTATGCCCCCGCTCCTCCTTCCCCTCCCCTCTTCCTCCCCTCCCTCCCCTTCCTCTCCCTCCCCACCCCTCTCCTCCCTTCCCCTCCCCCTGCCGTCAAACAAGTCCTTTTCCTCATTTTACGTTATCTCTTCCTCTCTCTCTAATTCTCTCTTTTCACTTAAATTTTCTGCAGTCCCTCCCTCTTTCCCTCTTTCTCTCCCCACTTTTTCCATTTTCTCTCCTCCTCTCCCCGTCTTTCTCTCCCCTCCTCCTCCTATCCTCCATCTTCCTCCCTGATTCAATCTTTCCTTCATTCACCACACCTTCCTACCTGCCTCCCTTCCACCTTGTTTATTTCCCTGCCTATAATTCTCTCTCTCTCTCTCTCTCTCTCTCTCTCTCTCTCTCTCTCCACTGTACCTACCTACCCCTTCTACCTTTTCCATCTGCCTCACCTCCCCTACCTTACCTTTCCCTACCTTCCTTCTCATTCATTGCCTCTCCCATCTGCCTCACCTCTTCCCCCCTATCTCACTCGTGCCTTACCCCTCCTACCTGACCCCTGCCTCACCCTGCCTACCTGCTCACCATTTCTACCTCTCCCATCTACTTGACGACCTCTTCTACATCCCCCCTGCCTCACTTCTACCTGGGTCTCCTATCCGTCTCTCCCTTTTATGCCTATCACCCTCATGCCTCACTCTGCCTGTCCTCCTTCTGCCTCACCCTTCTTCACCTTGACAGCTGCCTACCATTTTCCTGCCTGCCGTCCTACCATTCTCCTACCTCCTGCTTTCTGCCTCCCGTCTATCTCGCTCCCGCCTCGCCACTTATCCTGCCTACCCTGCCTCACCCCTGGTCCGCCTGCCTGCCTGCTAGTTATCACCCGGGCCAGCTGCCTCACTCATATGCGTCCCGCGCCTCTACTACCTAACCAAATTTGCCCTGCCTCACCCCATGCCTCACATCCCTGCCTCACCTTCTGCCACATTCGCCTACTTCATTTCCCTATCTTATCCCTTTCTTCACTCCCCTGCCTCTCCTTCCTGCCTCACCCTCGGTCTCGCCTCCCTGCCTTACCCCCCCCTCTCTCAGTTCCCTCCTCTCCCCTCCTGCTTCCCTCTCTTCATCTCTCCTTCCCTGTTTCCTCTTCTCCCCCCTCTTTCCTTCTCCGTTTCTCTCCTGTCATCCCCATTTCTATATCCCCATCCCTTTTCCTCCTTCCCTCCCTCCCCTTACCACCTGTCTCTCTACCCCCTTCCTTCCTTCCCTCTTTACCTCCCTCCCTGTACCACCTGTCCTACTCCCTCTCTACCTCCTTCCCTTCTTCCTTCCTTCTTTCCCTCCCTCCCTCCGCCTTGAGTCTTGAGATGGCCTAAGGTGTGCTATGATCTTACAATCCCTCAGACGCCATTAAACTGCCACCACACGCAAACAAACTCAGGAAATGTTTTAATCTTCATATGTAAGGCACTCTGGTGTAATGTTTATGGATGTGTTGAGTTGTTCATGTTCATTTATTTGGGGGAGTTTAGTGATTTTATTTTAGTGATTTATTTAGGTGATTTTAGTGATATATTTATGTAGGTGATCTTATTTAGTAATTTCAGTTGATTTGTTTAATGATTTTAGTGAGTGATTTAGGTGATTTTAGTGATTTATTTAGGCGATTTTAGTGCCTTATTTAGTGTTATTTTAAGGATTTATTTAGGTGATGGAAGAGATTAATCTGTTTCCGTATTTTTTAGTGATTTACTTTTTACTTAATTTGAATGTTTGTTTTTGTGTTTAAATTGTATGTTTATTCGTGTTATGTGTTTCATGTAATTTATTATTTTACACACACACACACACACACACACACACACACACACACACACACATTATCAACGTTATTTTTGACTTCCTCCTCCGTCGCATTTCTCCCTCTTCTCGTATACCCTCGTTCCCTCTCTCCCTTCCTATTTCTTCTTCCTCCTTCGCATTTCTCCCTCCTCTTCCCTTCCTCCCTCTCTCCCTCCCCTCCTTCCCTCCTTCATGCCCCAGTTTTCAACCCCCTCCATCACTGTCTCTCTCCACCATTCTTCTCCTCCCCTATCTTTCCTCCCCACTCTCCTTCTCGTCCCCTATCTCTCCTCCCCACTCTCCTTCACTTCCCTCTTGAATATTCTCTGTAATAATTTGTCATCTTATAATCTCCTTCAGCCACCCAAACGCCTCCTCCTTCTTCCTCTCTCTCTCTCTCTCTCTCTCTCTCTCTCTCTCTCTCTCTCTCTCTCTCTCTCTCTCTCTCTCTCTCTCTCTCTCTCGAGTTTATGCTTTTTCTGTCTCTTCTTGTCACTCATTCTCTTATCTTTCATCACTTTCTCTCTCTCTCTCTCTCTCTCTCTCTCTCTCTCTCTCTCTATTTCATTATCACTTATTCTTTTTCCCTTCCTCCACGCACCACTCTCTCTCTCTCTCTCTCTCTTCCCTCCCCTCCCCCCTGCCTCCCTCTCACCCACACACACCTTTAGCAAGCGATCCCATATCTCACCTTGCTTTTATCTCTCACACTTCTTATCTCTTCCTGTCACACCCTGCCCTTCCTGTTGCACATCACCTTGCATTTGTGCCCCCCCCCTCTCTCTCTCTCTCTCTCTCTCTCTCTCTCTATCTCTCTCTCTCTCAAGCTTTAAAACATGCATAGGGTAATTTTCTGAGAGTAAACATATTTATTTTCTACCTATGACTAACTTCCTTATTTATCCAGTACAAACAAAGGTAGTGGAGGACTGGGAGTGGGAAGGGAGGGAAGGAGGGATCAGGAAGGGAGGGGAGGAGAAAAAGAGGAGAAGGGAAGGGAAAAGGTTAGAGTGGAGAAGGTGAAGTGAAGAAAAAGACTTGCTCTCATCTTCGTTCCTCCTTTCTTTCCTACTTCAGAAATCAGTTAAGAAATTTCCAGAAACCTTGAGAAGTACGTGTGTGTGTGTGTGTGTGTGTGTGTGTGTGTGTGTGAGAGAGAGAGAGAGAGAGAGAGAGAGAGAGAGAAAAGCATCTTCCCAAAGTCTGACGAATACATAACGATAAAAACGAAAGCATCTGAAACACGCATCAGCAAAGGTAGGGCTTTTCAATGCTTTTCGCTTCTTGTAAATTTTCCTCAGATGAAATTGGGAACATAGTTATTTCTTTGACGTGTCGGGTGTTGGTTCGTACCGTGTTTCGAACCCCTGCCACCCTCTTTGCCGTCTCAGGCGAACCCGAGTCAATGTCCATTAGCGTGGGGCTTAGTGGATGTGACGCTGGATTTCCTCACGCAGGGCCGCGTTAATTTTGGGTTCGAAGGCACTGTTATTCGTGGTACCTGCCGCTTCCCTACCATTTTTTTTCACCCAGTGGACTGCAGGCTTAAGCTGTCCTCCTCCTACGGTCCACTGTACTACTACTAATACTAATACTACTACTGCTGCTACTACTACCACTGCTGCTACTACTACTACTACTACTACTGAACTCCAAATCAATCTGAAAGTAGCAAGAATGATTGTACTTGCTTGTAGTAGTAGTAGTAGTAATAATAATAATAATAATAATAATAATAATAATCTACTTGTTATTAATTATCTTTTCTTTATTACAGGTATGTGTGATCCCTTCTTTCATTACTACGAATATTGTAAGTATAAGAGAAAGATAAATATAGGTACACTTATATGCTTATCTGTGTATGTGGTTAGCCAGGTGTAATATGTGAGGCAATGGAGAGAGAGAGAGAGAGAGAATCCACTAGCTACATATTGTATTACTTGTAGCGAAACGTAATCAGGCAATTATGTAGGTATTTTATTAAACTTGGAGAAGCATAATTAGGCAGTTAATTAGGCATTGTAGTAAAGTCAATCACGGACGGTAACTCACACCTTCAAAGGAGAGAGAGGGAGAGAGAGAGAGAGAGAGAGAGAGAGAGAGGGGGGGGGGTAATGAAATGTGGCGTGCTAGCTCCCAAGACTTTTTGTGTTATTCTGGCCCATTGTTTGATGCGAAATTGATGCCCTTCGTAAATGGACCTGTAATTGCGGCTGTAATTGTGGTGGATGATGGTAATTGTGGTGGGTGGTTGTGGTGGCAAGGTGGTAATTGTGGTGCTGGGCTTATTGTGGTTGGATGGTGATGGTGGTGGTTGCGGTATAGTACTGAAGGATGATTTTGAGTGATTTGTTGTGATAGGATGGTTTTAATGGTGGTAGTGGTAGGGCTGTGATAGCAGTGGTAGTGTGATTATAGTGTGATTGTGGTGGTGTGGTAGTTGTGGTTATGATGGTAGTATGGTTGGAGTTATGGTAGTGGTTGTGGTATGGTATCAACTCCCATCAGCTTTGTGGAGTAAGTGAAATGTGGCTAGTGAGTTCCTAAGACTTTTTTCAAACCATTCTCTGCCTATTGTTGTCTGCAAATTGATATTCTCGACTCCTGGGTTGAAATTGTGGTTCCGTGTGTGGTAGATTGTGGTAGACGTGGTAGAAATTATGGTAATAGTGATGGTGATATCGAGGTTAAGGCAAATGAAGGCAGTGATGGTTGTTGTGGTGGTATTGGTAGTGATGGTGGTATTTTAAAGACAGTGGTGGTAATGTTGATATTGATGGTAGTGGTGGTAATATGATGACCGTGGTGGTAGTTGTGGTGGTAGTTGTGGTGAAATATTATCAGTGGTAGTAGCAGTAGTGATGGTAGTGGTTATGTCGATAGCACTGGTAAAATGAATGGTAGGAACTGTAGTCGAGGTGGTAATAGATGAGATGGTAGTGGTAGTGGTGGCAGCGATGGTAGTGGTGGTAGAGGAAGTAGTGACAGTGTAAGGTGATAAAGGAAAAGGTCAGGTCAGGTCAGGTCAGGGGGATGGTGAGAGATAAGATACGAGGTCATCAGGCGTCTTTATTTGATTACTGACCTCTGTTGACCCCTCTCCCCCACCGGCCCTCCAGCTGCACAACTCCTCCACATCTAGGGAGAGAGAGAGAGAGAGAGAGAGAGAGAGAGAGGAGAAAAAAATGTGGAGGGGGAAAAAAGGAAGAGTATGGGAGAGGCCTGGAGACAAGGGAGGAGGAGGAGGAAAACGGAGGAAAGGTTGGAGAGAAAATAGTAGAGTGAGAGAAAGGGGAGGGAAGGGAAGGAAAAATATGAGAGGAAAGAACGGAGGAAAGACAACGTCGGGAGAGAGAAGAGGAGAGAGGGAGAGAAAGATAATGGAAGGAGAGAAAATGGGGAGAGAAGAAAGGAAGTATAAGGGAAATTGAGAGAGAGAGAGAGAGGGAGAGAGAGAGCGAATGATTGGGGTAGATTGCAACAGATTGGCGGAGATTGAGAAGAATTGAAAAGCTGTCACACCTGATTTTGGGTAGATAGATAGACTGATTGATAGATAGATAGATGGACAGTTAGGGAGATAGATACGTGGATGGACAGACAGATTAATAGATAGATGTATGAACAGGTTGATAGATAGATAGGTAGATGGATAGATAGACAGGTGGGTAGATAGATAGATGGATATAGAGGTAGGGACAGACAGACAGACAAACAGTACAGTAGTTTACGTGCATCATCATCATCATCATCATCTTGCCTTTTTGATAGATAAATTAAACGCTAGATAGATAGATAGATGCTTACCATACATACATACATACATACATAGTCATACATATATATCAACTTCATTTATTTGTGGAAAGCTGAAATTTGATGATAATGATGATGATGATGATGATGATGATTATTATTAGTAGTAGTAGTAATAGCCTAGTAGTAGTAGTAAAGCCACCATTGTACAGAGCTATCATTATTCACACAGGAACATACCAGGTAAATCAATTAACAGGTAATCAGAGAAGGTATAATAGAGGCCAATTGCATTCAGGTAATTTTTACACCTGGTATTACGTCTGCTGGGTAATGAGTCCCGCCTTTGTGTGTGTGTGTGTGTGTGTGTGTGTGTGTGTGTAGGAGAGAGAGAGAGAGAGAGAGAGAGAGTCCCGGTGCGAACCAGAGGGACGGATTGGCGGAGGTGGGGGGGAGGGGGTACAAGGGGGGAGGGGGGGCTGGGTCAACTAAGGGCCCTGACTTCGCATACATAAGCAGGCTTTACTCACACACACACACACACACACACACACACACACACACACACACTCACACAGGGACCTGAACTGATGATTATGATGATTGTAAAAAGTGATGATGAGGAGGTGGAGGTGGAGGAATATATAAAATTGCGTCCTCGTACTGAATTATAAGATAATAAAACATAGTAGTATGTCTGTCACCCATTATTTTAGGTGAGTGACCAGCCTCGCTCTTCCCTAAGTGGCATTATATGAGCATTAGACCCTAAATATTCCTCAAATTTAAATTCACCCCCCCCCATCTGGTTGGAGCACCGTAAGCCCCTAGACCACCAGGCGTCATTTGGTTACATGGCTACCACCCAGCGTAGTGAAAGGTTTCCCTGAGTTGCAGAAACCATTGGATTGTCACCCACTGTAGGGCCACCTGAAACAGCACTAAATTGAGTGAGTGGATAGTTGGAGTTTTCGACAAGCTACCGGGAACCAGATCACATTCGTCTCCATCAAACAACATAGACAATTTTCTGTCTATCTTTGTGCCTGTCCATCTATTTATCTGTCTGTCTCTCTGTCCGTCAATCTATCTGTCTTTCTGTTTATCTG
This sequence comes from Coenobita brevimanus, assembly GCF_032717465.1. Taxonomy (NCBI): domain Eukaryota; kingdom Metazoa; phylum Arthropoda; class Malacostraca; order Decapoda; family Coenobitidae; genus Coenobita; species Coenobita brevimanus. The sequence continues at coordinate 541,345 of NC_137040.1, forward strand.
TAGCCAGACTCCTTAATCTCATAAGGGGTGGCCACAGACAGTTCGCTTCCATGTCGCCTTGTCGTCTGCCTTTTCGTTGCCCTCCCTCCAGCTTACACCCTCCCCCCCGCTCTCATATACCTCTCTACTTCATCTCTCCATTTCATCCTCGGTCTCCCCTTTCCTCTTCCCCCCCCCTCCGCACCTCACTCACATACACCCCCCTAGTTAGTCTCTCACTCTTCATTTCTTTACATGGCCAAACCACCTTAATGTATTTCTCCTAACGCTTTCTGTCACCTCCACATCCACACCACAACGCTCCTTCAATTCCTCATATGTTAGCCTGTCTCTCCATGTAGCTCCACATGCTCCTCACTCTCCTAGTTAGTCTCTCACTCATCATCCTCTCCACGTGGCCAGACCACTTTAATGTATTTTTCCTAACGCATTCTATCACATCCACATCCACACCACAACGCTCCGTCACTTCCTCATTTGCCAGCCTGTTTCTCCATGTAACTCCACGTGCTCTTCTCAAGTAACTCTCTCCGTCAGTAAGGCCACAAAATAACCAATTTATCGCGGTACGGGCGCAGATAACTCATTTATCATCAAAGACACATTCGCACCCCGTCATGGCAGAATAATAACAGAGTACCGAAATTGCGTCTGTTGTGGGTGAGGATGATACTGTTTCGGTGAGATGGATAGGTAGATACATGGATAGATAGACAGATGGAGAAATAGGTAGAGTAGATGGAGAGAGACAGACAGACAGACAGACAGAACACTTCATCCACGCAATCGACTTCGTCCACTTTTTGTTGTTATTGTTGTTGTTGGTTAATATCATTGTGAACGCAGTGGACTGCAGGCTAGGTTTTCCCTCATCATGCAGTCCACCAGCCTCCTGTCGGGGGATAGGGAAGGAGCTGAGGGACATTTGTATTACCAGGCAGTGGAGCCGCCTGGTGTTATATCGGTGCCACCACGTGAAGGCGTCCCTCTCCATTACACCCGTTTAATTATGCAGACAATATGAAAACACACACCTCTAATTACATCATTATCATTAGTGACGTCATAAACTACCCATTAGCTGATGAGATGACCATTAACGTAGCCTCATTAACCATTAGAACTTAGGGGGGTTATTATTGTTATTGTTATTATTATTATTATTATTATTATCATTATTATTATTATTATTATTATTATTATTATTATTAGGGTGACGAGATGGGTGTCGGAATGAGATTGGGTTATGCGCCGATTACCGAGTCGAAATTGCGAGCGAGGTTTAGGATTTAATGTATGTTTTGAGAGAGGGAGAGAGAGAGAGAGAGAGAGAGAGAGAGAGAGAGAGAGAGAGAGAGAGAGAGAGAGAGAGAGAGAGAGAGAGAGGGAGGGAGTTTAGTGAAGTGCGGTGGAATATGGTAGAGGGATGGAATATGGTAGAGGGACGTGTGGTTGTATGTGGTAGTGTGTGGCAGTGAGAGTGTTAGAGAGACTTTGGTAGCAGAAGTTTGTGGTAGGGTGTGGTAGAAATAGTTTGGTTGTATGTGGTAGAGACTGTGTGGTAGAGAATGGTAATGTGTGTGTGTGGTAGTCAGGTAAGTTAGGAAATGTGCTTATCATTCAAGCTTCCAAAATCTTACCGTACCAGAAAAGAAGAAGAAACAAAGGTGGAGAGACAAAAAGAACGAACGAAAAAAGAAAATGGAGAGAGAGAGAGAGAGAGAGAGAGAGAGAGAGAGAGAGAGAAATAGAAAAGTTAATTGTACGTTAACACTGCGACAAATCCAGGTCATTTCCGGTCTGATAACAGCGGAATCTATTTACCTTATTTACCTGTCATTAGCTGATTACCTCACCTGGCACCCCGCACAGGTAAATTTGTCCAGGTACGTAATTTTAAAAAGTGCTTTGTTTCTGTGTGTGTGTGTGTGTGTGTGTGTGTGTGTGTGTGTGTGTGTGTGTGTGTGTGATTTTTTCCCTAGGTGTTGTTCTTTCTCTTGGTGGTGGTTCGTATTCTCTCTCTCACACACACACACACACACACACACACACACACACACACACACACACACACACACACACACTCCCAATCCCAATCTCCCCCTAGGCGCGTCAGATTGGCCCTACCTGTCATTCATCACCTGTATTATCCTACCAATGGCCAATTACCTGACATCTGATAGCTTCGTCACCCAATCCACTGAGAGGAGGATGGCGGACTGCAGGAGGAGGATAACCTCAGCCTGCAGTCCACTGGGTTCACGTTTGACATTAGCATGGGGTTACATCATCATCATCACTATCGTCATCACCACCATTATCATCATCATTATCATCATCATCACCACCACCACCACCAAGTCTCATTTCCACACGTAAAGGTGTTTGGAGATGATACTACTGATAAACCCACATCTTTCGAACTGACCTGTTATCTTGCCAACTGATAAGGATGTGACCTGATTTGAACCACGTGCCAGCATTGACAGACATACATATCCTCGTTCTGAAGGGGTTGTTATGGTGCAGAGGTGCGTGGTAAATTCTGAAGGCTTACTGTACGTTCAGACAGACAAACAGACGCGGCATCTGCATACGTTAATGATCTCACGGGATATTGTGTGTGTGTGTGTGATGTGTGTTTGTGTGAGAGAGAGAGAGAGAGACACACACACACACACACACACACACACACACACACACACACACCAGTAGTCCTCTTGTGAAGTACTTAAACCAACAAACGCAGTATCAAGTCCATTCACAATTCCCCATACAGGATCAGACCCTTCGTAATCTGCTCTTTGAAAGGATAAACACAGATATAATTCTTCTTTATTGAGAAAAAAAAAAATCATTCCTGTATGGCCAGTCTTTCAATATAATCCTTAAAATAATCCTCGTTCTATAATTCCTCTACTACAGTGCGTCTAAGAATAATTATAAGAATATTATAGTTCTTGGTATAATTCTTGCCTTAGTCTTGAAAATTCTTAAGTTATTTTTGTGGAGTAAATATAATAAATAATGACACCAAAAATAAGTCATTAATAAGGAAGACAAAAAAACATTCACACACACACACACACACACACACACACACACACACACACACACACACACACACACACACACACACACACATTGACTGGAAGAGACATGCACGGACACAAGAGAAAGTGATAAGGTATGAGAGAGAGAGAGAGAGAGAGAGAGAGAGAGAGAGAGAGAGCAGGCTTGAACTAGAATGAGATTGGGGGATAAGACAGGTTTTAGGGATGAGGGAGAGGGAGGAAAAACAAGTCTCTCTCTCTCTCTCTCTCTCACACACACACACACACACACACACACACACACACACACACACACACACACACACACACACACACACACACACACACACACACACACAGGCAATTTTATTTAGGAGGGACGAGAGAAAAAAAACGAGGCTGATCTTAGACGTACTTAACCACTTGACTCCCGTGAGAGAGAGAGAGAGAGAGAGAGAGAGAGAGAGATGGGATGATGGGAGTGGGTTTTAATGTCTTTGGACCCACTCATGATTTTTTAACGACGACGGTCTGTGTTTGCGTACGAATCGATATAGTTCTCCCAAAAGGTCGAAATAAATCGTACGTAAAAGTGTGCTAAGATAGAGGGTACATTGGCGTCCATCTTAGAACCCATATTTTGTGTACTCATACTCTCTCTATACTCATCTCTAAGCCAAAGGTGGTTGCTGTGTCTAGGTTTGGTTTGAAGCGTTAAATCAAGCATACAAAAATATCCTTTCTAAACCCCTTACTAAGTTATATTGATTTCCCTACACTCATCTGAGAGCCAAAGGTGGGTGCTGTCTGTATATTTCATCCACAACAGTGTCTTGTTCCCATATTTCCAAACTTCAGAAGTCCTCATAACTTTCCCTGTACTCATTTTTAAGTCAAAGGTGGATGCTGTCTTGCTGTGAATCTTTTGACCTCTCTCGCCTCATAAATTTCTCTATAGTCATTTTTAAACCAAAAGTGGTTGCTGTGTGCTATGTACTGTATATTTCCGGGCTTAAATCTTCTGAACTTTCTCACCTCATAAGTTTCCCTACACTCATCTTTAAGCCAAAGGTGGATGCTGTGTTGCTGTGTGTATTCCCAGACTTGAATATCATGAACTATCTCAGTCGACCTGTGACTGCCTAATGGTGGACATAGATTGCGTGTAAAAGTAATGTAAGATAGAGCGTTCATTGACACAGGTATCTCGTGACCTTGATGATGTGAGAGTGAGGGTGGTGATAGCATCGAGGGAGTTTTTGTGATGTGACTAGGAGGAAGGCAGGGAGGAGAGGGAGGAAGAGGAAGGCAAGGAAGGGATGAGGGAAGGAGGAAGGCAGGGAAGGGATGAGGGAAGGAAGGGAGAAGGCATGGAGGGAAGTAGGCAAGCAGAAAGGGAAGCAGGAAGAGATGAAATAACGTAGTAGATATTCCTGATGACAGTATTTTCAGAAACTGTCCAAAAATAGGGAGGCAGACAAGGAGGTAGGCAGAGAAGCAGGCAGGGAGGTAGGCAGAGAGAGAATGTAGGAGAGACGGAAGGAAAGAGGGAGAGGAGGAAAGGATTGGTAGAATGAGGTAGGGAGGGAGGTAGAGTGGAAGGGAAGGGGGTGTGTGGAAATGGAGAGGAAGGAAGGACAGAGAGAGAAAGAGAAAGGGGGGGGGGAGTTGGAGGTGAATAATTGAATAAGGTACATGTAGAGATGGTCTGGGCTATTTTCAGTGGCTCCTTAAATAGTCCCTGCGGCTGATAGAAAGGGCAGGTGGTGATGCTATCTGTCTGTCTGTCTCTACCTGTCTGTTTGCCTATTTATGTCTTTACTTGTCTGTCTGTCTCTGTCTGCCTATCTGTTTGTCTGTCTGTCTCTGTCTACCTATCTGTTTGTCTGTCTCTCTGCCTAGCTGTCTGTCTGTCTGTCTCTCTGCGTATCCGTCTGCCTGTCTGTCTATGTCTATCTATCTGTCTTGTCTGCATGTCTCTGTCAACCTCTCTGTCTGTCTGTCTGTCTCTCAGTATCTGTCTATCTTGCAAACTGCTTGTCTATTTATCCTACCTGTTGTGTCTATCAGTCTACCTGTCGATCTGTTTATTCTGTCTATTTAATTGGCAGTCTATCTGTATCTATGTGTCTATCTATATCTGTCTATGTGTCTAGTTGTCTGTCTGTCTATCTGTCTATCTATCTGTCTTTTTATTTGACTTCAGACATACACTAACCTCCCTTTCCCTTACGCCCATCAGTTCTCCAACACACCCTTACATGTTACCTCTTGGGCACACATACCGAACCGTCCATACTGAATAATTTGGACACTCTGGCCTGATGTTACTATAGTCTGTTCACTCTGACTTGGCCTAAAATTTCCCCATCTTAAATGCCCACTTGTAGCAATAGGCTAACACTGGAATATGATGCTAGTCACGAAGAAGTGCTGTGGAGAGGATGTAGAGCCGTAGCATTGTCTTTTTCTGCCACTGAGCTACGTGACGATATTCTGGGCCAAGCTAAAGTGAAAGAACTTTTTATATATATATTTTTTCGACTGAAATAATTATGAGAGAGAGAGAGAGAGAGAGAGAGAGAGAGAGAGAATTGAAAGTACTACAGAATAATTGTCGTTCCTTTAGTACTGGAGTGAAATTTAATGAGAGAGAGAGAGAGAGAGAGAGAGAGAGAGAGAGTGAAAAGAGAGAGAGAGAGAGTGAAAAGAGAGAGAGAGAGAGAGAGAGGACTAAAAGTGAAAGTGAGAGAGAGTGAGAAAACAAAGACAGCCAGTACACACGGCAATCCATGGCCCGAAAACTGATTCCCTTCCCATGAATATTGGAAATTTCTCTTGACAAAAATAACATAGGAAGAAAAAAAAAAGAAAAACAACATAGAAAGAAAAAGAAAAAACAGGAAAAAAGAAAGAAAAAATAACAGGAAAAAATAACAGGAAGAAAATGAAAAAATAACAGGAAGAAAATGAAAAAATAACAGGAAGAAAATGAAGAAAAATAACAGGAAGAAAAAGAAAAAAAATAAAGGGAGGAAGACACTGAAAAAAAATAACACAGGAAGAAAAATCAATAAATAACAGAGGAAGAAAATGAAAGGAATATAGTTAAGTTTGGGCTTGTGTCGCCTCTCGATTCTCAGAGGTATAGAAAACGGACGGATGGATGGGTGGATGGATAGATAGGTGGATAGATGGATGGGTGGATGGATAGATAGGTGGATAGATGGATGGGTGGATGGATAGATAGGTGGATAGATGGATGGGTGGATGGATAGATAGGTGGATGGATGGGTGGATGGATAGATAGGTGGATAGATGGATGGGTGGATGGATAGATAGGTGGATGGATAGATGGGTGGATGGTTAGATAGGTGGATAGATGGATGGGTGGATGGATAGATAGGTGGATGGATAGATGGGTGGATGGTTAGATAGGTGGATGGATGGGTGGATGGATGGATATTGATTTGCATGGATGGATTTTTAGAGATAGAAAGTAGACGCATGAATGGATGAATGAATAAATAGATGGATGAATGAATGGATGGATGGATAGATGGATGAATGAATGGATGGATAGATGGATGAATGAGTGGATGGATGGATAGATAGATGGACAGATGGGTGGATGAACGAATAAATAAACAAATAGATGGATGAATGAGTGGATGGTTGAATGGATGGATAGGTAGATAGATAGATAGATTGATTGATAGATAGATAAATGAAAATACAGAGAGAGGTGGATGGATGGATGGAGAGAGATAGATGAATGAATGAATAGATAGATAGATAGACAGATGGATGGATGAATAGGTAGGTAGACATGTTTAAAAAAGAAGAGATGGATGGATGGATGGATGGAAGGAAGGACGCATGGATAAATACTAATAAGTAGTAGATATAAATAGAGGGATATAGATACCGTAGATAGATAGATACATAATTCTCTCTCTCTCTCTCTCTCTCTCTCTCTCTCTCTCTCTCTCTCTCTCTCTCTCTCTCTCTCTCTCTCTCTCTCTCTCTCTCACCTGTCAACTATGTCACCATCCACGTATATTTTTTCTTTGGCTAATTAACAGGCAGGTTCAGGTAGAGAGAGAGAGAGAGAGAGAGAGGAAGTAAGAGGGAGCGTGAATGTAAAGGAAAGATGACAGGGAGGGAGAGGGGAGAGGAGGGGGGAGGGAAGGAAGGTGAGAAAGAAAGTGGTGACGAGAGGGGAGGGAGGAAGGGGAGGGGGGAGGGAAGGAAGGTGAGAAAGAAGTGGTGACAGGAGGGGAAGGGTGGGTGAGGGGAGGGGAGGGAGCACCGAGAACAAGGGAGAGATGACATGTGAGGAGGGGGAGGAAGAGGGAAGAAGAAGGAGGTGGGGGGAGGGAGGGAGAGAGGGAAAGTGAGAGAAAGGGAGAATGGAGGAGGAGGAAGGGAGTGGATGAAAGTGGGAGGAAGGATGTCAGGAGGAAGGGAGGTGAGAAAAGTGACAGTTGTGATGAGCAAGGGAGACACAAGAAGACAAAATATATAAAGAGAGAGAGAGAGAATCATTAATAGTACCACTACCACCACCATCATCATCATCATCATCATCATCATCATCATCATCATCATTCCTCTTTTCCCCACCTAAAGTTATATTTACATTAAAATCCATATATAAAGAAAAAGAAAAATAATAGAAATATGCGAACTATCAATCAACGGCCTAGACCCTTTCACACGTCACTCAAGCGTGCCGGTCAGGAAAGTTGAAAAAATCTGTTGAAAAAACATAGGGAAAAAGTTTATGTGGATGAAAAAGCACGTGTATTTTAATCAACGCACAGACAGACACAAAGAACCAATCCAATCGGTGGTGGTAGGGAAAGAGAGAGAGAGAGAGAGAGTCGTAACAATAGATCGACCCTAGAATATGATGCTAGTCACGAAGAAGAGCAGTGGGAGGGATGTAGAGCCTTAGCATTATCTTCTTCTGTCACTGAGCTACGCGAAGTATACTCAAAGGACGAGAATCTGGGCCAAGTTAAGGTGAAAGGAGTAGTCAAATCAACCCTCCAGTATGACTACACTTGGCCCTCAACTGAGCCGAAAGGGGTTAGGGATCTTTGTTATGAGGTACGCAATGAGTCTCCTTGGTTACTAGTCAAAATAACCCACCAGTTTGACTACACTTGGCCATCAACTGAGCCGAAAGGGGTTAGGGATCTTTGTTATGAGGTACGAATGAGTCTCCTTGGTTACTAATCAAAACAACTCTCCAGTCTTACGCCTGAGTCTCAGATTGCACTGTTATCTCTAGTAAAATTAGATTCAGACTTACCATATTACGACCTCCATTTCGCGACTGTAATCACCCGGCAGCACCTCTCCATCGTCACACCATCGCAGATACCTCAAAAAAATTCCCTCTGGCTAACCCATTTGCTCCCGTGTCCTCGTTTGCCTTTCATTCCTGGCCCTTCTTCATCCACTGAGTCTAAATCTTGTTCATTCACTCCTGCTTCATCATTCACCGGCTTCACAAGACCTTCACCTCACTACAGCACTCCATGTAGGTAGGTGGAAGCGAATTAGGTTGGTTGTGGTTGTGGTGAGGAAGAGGAGGAGGAGGAAGTAGGGAGGAGGAGAAGCACGATGATGATGACGATTGGCTGTGTGTGTGTGTGTGTGTGTGTGTGTGTGTGTGTGTGTGTGTGCGTGTGTGTGTGTGTGTGGAGACAGTCACGTGGAGAAATTTCGCTGATATGCAGATACATTAAACCTGGGACTGACAGACTTCTTTTGGCGAGTGTGTATTGAAATGATGATGATGATGATAGATAGATAGATAGAGAGAGAGAGAGAGAAAGAGAACATAGGTTAAATAAAAGCGAGAGAAATTATGAAGAAATGTAAGACAGAAAGATATACAGAATTAGAGAGCAAGAGGGAGTGAAGAATTAATGATGATGAGGATTAGATAGATAAGTAGATAGATACAAGGTGGAGAAAGACAGATAGATAGAGATAGAAGATGGAGAGAGACAGCTAAAGATAGTGTGTGTGTGTGTGTGTGTGTGTGTGTGTGTGTGTGTGTGTGTGTAATCAACGTACACACACCTGCGTCCATTGTGAGGAAACCTTTGGGTCAAAAAGATATTAATTAGTGAGTTTTTCTGACACAGATGGAGTCCTGGAGAAAGAGAGAGAGAGAGAGAGAGGGGGGAGGGGGAAGGGGAAGGGAGAGATGGGGACACACACACACACACACACACACACACACACACACACACACACACACACACACACACACACACACACACACACACAGATAGAGAGAGAGGGGGGGGAAGGGAGAGATGGAGGTAAACATAGCCTACAGAATGAGAGAGAGAGAGAGAGAGAGGGAGGAATAGTCTAGAATGAGAGAAAGAGAAGAGGAAGAGAGATACTGAGTTTGGAAGGAGGAAGGGAGAGAAAACGATGATTGAATGGACAGAGAGAGAGAGAGGGAGGGAGAGGGGGGAGAAGGTGATGATATATGACAGGTGAAAAAGAAGAACAGGGAGAGGTGTAGGAGAAAGAGAATCAGAAGAGGGGAGAAAGATAGTTGAGTGTGATGATGATGATGATGATGATGGTGGTGGTGGTGGTGGTGGTGGTGGTGGTGGTGGTGGTGATGGTGGTGGTGGTGGTGGTGGTGGTGATGGTGGTGGTGGTGGCGATGTTGGTGGTGGTGATGGTGATGATGATGATGATTAGATGATGATTGAGAGGAAGTTATGTGGGAGGCAGAATACACGAGAAAGAATAGTTTTTATTGCATCACCTAACTTCTTGCATCTGGTTTGTCTGTCTGTCTATCTGTCTATCTATCTATCTGTTATCTATCTGTCTGTCTATGTATTAATATCATTTTCCATCTATCTATATCTATTAGCCTTTGTATGTCTGTGTGTCGACCCATATCTATATTCACGTATCACCACTAGTTCAGCAGTTTACCCTCTTCACCTGTTTATCTGTCTTTTCCATCTATCTGTCTATCTATCTGTCTGTATGTCTGTCGGTCTCTCTCACTCTCATTTCCTCCCTCTTTCTCCTTCATCCCCTGTTTTCCCTCCATCACATTTCCTCCTCTGCTTCCACCTTCATCTCCCCCGTCTCTCTCTTTCAAAAAAAAAAAAACTGAGACGGAACCAATGACAAAAAAATAACGAGAAAAAAACAGATCTTTGATAATCCTCAATAAACAAGATTTAAAAAAAATCATTAATAATTTTGGAATGCGAGGACGGCTGAGAGAGAGAGAGAGAGAGAGCGAGAGAGAGAGAGAGAGTCCTAGATCCATCGCTGATCTTCATTTATTTATTTGTTTATTTTGGCGAATAAAACAACAATATTTATGTGTATGCGGTCAGGTGGTGGTGGTGGTGGTGATGATGATGATGATGGGCTATTGTCAAAGGCATTTTTTTATATTCAGCTGTGAGTTATTTTATGTTTTGGCCTGATATTATTTTAGTTGTTTCTAATGGCTTCACTCTAATGACTATTGTTGTTGTTATTATTATTATTATTATTATTATTATTATTATTATTATTATTACTATTATTATTTTTATTATTATTATTATTATTAGCATCATCATCATCATCACTAGCATTACTATTATTATTATTATTATTATTATTATTGTTATTATTATTATTATTATTGCTATCTTCAGACGAGCCCATTCAGAGATATCCTTCACCTAATGAATTCCTTAACAGACCTCCTCAATTCATACCATACATCTTAAGTTAATTCGTCTCCAAGTAACAAGCTACGGTTAAGACGTCATCGTACTGAAGGGTTGATTATCTTTAGACCATTTAAAGGGAAGTCTCTCTCTCTCTCTCTCTCTCTCTCTCTCTCTCTCTCTCTCTCGTAATCAGTTCTCTTTCCTCAACGCATTTTTTTTTTCCTGTTTGTCCATACTGCATTGTCCGTGTTGATTAGCACACACACACACACACACACACACACACACACACACACACACACACACGTCCTGCATGTTTTTTTGTTTTTTTCGTTTTTCAAGTGTGCAAACAGAGTCGAGATGGAAGACGTCAAATCTGTGTGTCTATTTGTGTGTGTGTGTGTGTGTGTGTGTGTGTGTGTGTGTGTGTGTGTGTGTGTGTGTGTTTAGCTTGTCTGTGTTCCTTTTACATTAACTTGGCCTAAAACTGGCATCGTTTCGTCTTCAGTCAGCCTGTGTCCTAATCCTTGGTTGACTCGATTCCAGTTTAATATTTAGTGTTCTTGCTGTGGATGTGCGTTTGTGAGTGTGTGTATCTGTACATGTGTGCGTTTTATATGTATGTGTGCGTATATGATGGCACAGAAGATGAAAATACTCACGTTTTATATATATTTTAATCTGAAGTCTGTGTCGAACCCAAACAAGCGGACGGTGCCTTGCCAACCCTACACCCAGATTTTCAGGACCCCCCCCCTCAGATATTCAGGACCAGGCCTACCCCACCCCCCTCAGTTTTCAGGATAATGAACTCGGCGTATCCTAATTGGCCAAATATTTTATGTGGAATGGAAATTGTTTGTTACCATATATATTTTTCATTTTGGCGGCCGAGAAATTTATGATGATGCTATTTTTTTCTTCTCTCTCTCTCTCTCTCTCTCTCTCTCTCTCTCTCTCTCTTTCGATTGCCTCCTCTCACCTGTGCTGGAGGATCGTTTCGGGGTCGACTTAATTTATCCTTGAGGGCGCGATGTCGTGTATGTGGAACTTTAAAATGTTAATAATAATGATGATGGTGATAGTAGTAGTAGTAGTGGTGGTGGTGGTGGTGATAGTAGTAGTAGTAATAGCAGCAGTAGTGTTAGTAATAGTAGTAGTTACGATATCCAACACGATCGAACGTCTTTTTACGAAATACGCTGGACTAAGTTTCCACAAAGTGACGGTCATCTTCGTTCGTAGCCAAGGTGTATTTTGCAGGGGAAGGCGGCGATGTGTCACTGAGGTATGTTTAGCTCTGACATCACCTCAGTTCCCCCTGCCAGCACCGTGATGTCACTCTTGATCTTTACAGTATACGCTCCATCAGTCGGGTATATTTAGCTGCACTGACACCACCCCCTCTTCTCTGACATCACACCCTCTGCTCTGACATCACACCCTGCTCTGACATCACATCTTGCTCTGACATCACGTCTCTGCTCTGACATCATTCCCTCTGCTCTGACATCACATCCCTGCTCTGACATCATCCCCTCTGCTCTGACATCACATCCCTGCTCTGACATCACACCCCTCTGCTCTGACATCACACCCTCTGTTCTGACATCACACCCTCTGCTCTGACATCACACCCTTTTGTTCTGACATCACACCCCTCTGTTCTGACGTCACACCCTCTGCTCTGACATCACATCCTCTGCTCTGACATCACATCCCTGCTCAGACATCACACTCTCTGCTCTGACATCACACCCCTCTGTTTTGACGTCACACCCTCTGCTCTGACATCACATCTCTGCTCTGACATCACACCCTCTGCTCTGACGTCACATCTCTGCTCTGACGTCACATCCTTCTGCTCTGATATCACATCCCTCTGCTCTGACATCACATCCCTCTGCTCTGGCATCACCCCTCTGCTCTGACATCACATCTCTCTGCTCTGACATCACATCCCTCTGCATTGACATCACATCCCTCTGCTCTGACATTACCCCAGTCCACTGTACCAATACTGACGTCATTCCTTCTATCGCCGTCCACCCTCATCCTTTCGGGGGATAGGGAGGGGACTGAAGTTAGTATTCCCGGGCAGATCCACCGCCTCGCCATAAACAGTACCACTACGTGAAGGCGCCGTCTCAAGGAAGTTAAGGAAAATGTACAAAATAACAGAAGAGAATGAGTAGACAAAATGTGCAAAAATAAATCGCTAAGCTAAAGGTGTCACGAGCAAGAAGATTAAGATAACTTACGGAATAAATAACGCGCAAGAGAATTTGTGGATATACGCAGAATAGATCGCCAAGGTAAAGGTGTCACGAGCAAGGGTAAGAAAAATATACAAAATAAATACCACAAGAGAATATGTAATGTAATATGAGAAAGTAAATCGGACAGGTAAAAGTGTCACGAGCATGAAGGTAAAGAATGTAGACGAAATAAGTAGAATATGTAGACGTAATACGCAAAAATAAGTCGCTCACGTAAAGGTCTCACGGAGCCTTTGAAGCCCAGGAGAATTCGATCCCTTTGCGTGCTGTCCGTCCAATAAGCGACTCAATATTTGATCTGGGCGGGTCGAATCAGCAGCGTGACGTCAGCATCAGCAGCAGCAGCAGCACCCAAATGTCAGCTGAGGGAGAGGCTGAGACGGACCAAGAATTTAATCGGGCGAGGTGAGGGAGGGATGCTGATTGGCGCTCTCTCTCTCTCTCTCTCTCTCTCTCTCTCTGCGATCGAATACCCTCTCCTGACTTAAGATCTATTTATTTTACTTATTAATAGGGGTAGCCGGCGTTGCCCAGTTAAAAAATCCTATAATCGTACATACCGGTGTTGCCCGGGACCCTGGATGGCCACTCCTCCTAAACCTATGCTCCTCTTTGGCCACATTTCCCCTGAGATACATTACCGACGGATCTATTCCCACCATGAACCTATTTTCCCACCCACCTAGTAACCCATCCCACCCACTCAGCCAGCAATTCTTCCCACCCACTCACCCAGCAGCTTTCCCACCCACTCATCCTCCAAGCCTTTCCACCCACTCATCTTGCAACCCTTCCCACCCACTCAGCCAGCAACCTTTCCCACCCTCTCACCCAGCAACCTTTCCCACCCACCCCACCTTTGTCCAGTTCAGGGGGTGGAGGATTGTCAGACTTATTTTTTTATTATTAATTTATTTTTTTAGTCAAGTTTGGCCAGAATATGAATATCTGTTTATATCAGCAGTCAAATATTTTAGAAGACAGAAACGAGAGTACAGAACCTCAGTCATCTCTTTCTTTGTGCAAGAAATAAATAAATTAACTGAGCTAGGATTGGGAGTGGATCATTTCTTTCGTGTTTACGTGATCCTTTCCTCCCATTGGCTGCGCGTCGACCAATCAGGGGCGTTGTCGTGGTGTGACGTCACGGCTGGCAGGTTTATTTTTCGCGGCGGTCGCTTTGATACCGGTTTTGTTCAGTTTTCTCGCCCAGGTTTGTCGAAATGTGTTGAAAAATTGCGTTTTTTTTGGACGAAGTGTGTTAGGATAAAGTATTAAGAGTTTTGGATAAAGGAGGAAAGTGAAAATATACCGTTATTAAAATGAAATTCTGATGAGGAGAAGGGGGCATCATTTTAAACGGAAAAATAACGGTTCATCGACGAAATTTGGCCTGTTTAATGACCAAAAATATGGCAATAATATATGAATAAGGGTTTTTAGACCGAAATTTGGTAAGGTTAGGAGTTAGAATTGTAACTTTCGATCTATTTTCGTGCGAAGAGATAGACTACACCATTTTATTTTTTTTTATTTTTATTTTTTGAAAAGCTGAGAATACTGATAGAAACTTGGTTGTATTTTTAGCAGAGTCGGGATATACTTAGTGTCTTAAATGTCAGGCTACGTTATACGCCGACCACCACTGCGCTGAGTCGCCTATAATACTACTTCTACTACTACTACTACTACTACTAATAATAATAATAATAACGTTTTACTGTCTGCCACCACCACCACTACTACTACTACTACTACTACTACTGCTACTACTACTACTACTACTAACCACACATGCCATCATTACTTCCACACCTACCACCACAGCTGCTACCATCACCACCACATCCACCACCATCGATAGACAGAGTGGCGAGAAGATTTGTCAGGCTGGAGTGCGGAATATTGCGAAGGAATACTAAGAGAGAGAGAGAGAGAGAGAGAGAGAGAGATTAGGAATATCTGGAGGAAGGGAGAGAGAGTACGGGCTCCCTGGAGATTTCTGTGTGATGGAGGGAGGGAGGGAGATAAGAAGGAAGGAGGGAGGGAGGGAGGAAGGGAAAGAGAAATATGAGGAATAAAAGGAAGGAGAGAGAAATATTTGGGAGGGAAGGAGACAGAAATATGAGGAAGATATGAGGAATGGATGAGAGAGAGAGAGAGAAAGTGAGAGAGGGAGAGAGTGAAAGTGAGAGAGAGGGGGGGGGACGTAATATCTCACAACGTCCATATTCTGCAGTACCTGATTCCCATTTTCTTTGAGGCCGTGAAAGCCGGTGCCACGTGGGATTTCAGGGGGGGGGTTATTCTATGTCGTTTTTTCATCTTTATCAGAATTTTGCATATCTTACGGTCTTCCTCTTGCCTTCCTCTCTTCGTCTGTCTTCTCTGCATCTCTTCTGCCTTTTTCTTGCTTTCTTCGCCTTGTTTTCCCCGTCTTTCTTCCTTTTTCTTTCCTCTTTCCTTCGCCTCCTTTTCTCACTCAACTCTTTCTTCATTCTGTCTTCTTTCCCTCCTTCTCCCCCTTCCAGCCTTCCTCCTACTTCTCCCTCCTCCACTTGGCTCGTTTCTCCTCTTTCTTCCTCCCTTCTTCCATCTTCCCCCTTTCCCTGTTTCATGGCTTCTCTTCCTTCCTTCCCCTCCTCCTGCCTTCCCTTACTTCCCTCTTCCTTCCTCCCACTCGTCCTCCTCCTCCCTTCTGTCTTCTTCCCTTATCCTCCTCCTTCCTTCTCCATCTTTCTTCCTTTCCTACTTTTCTTCCATTTTTTGTTCCCATCCTTCATCCTTTCCATCTCTCCTCTCGTTCTCCTCCTCCTCCTCCTCCTCCTCCAGGGACTGCACACTCTCCTCCTTTCCTTCAGCTACACCGGTACCAGTAATTCCCTTTTCCTCTCTCTCTCTCTCTCTCTCTCTCTCTCTCTCTCTCTCTCTCTCTCTCTCTCTCTCTCTCCATCTATCTATCTATCTGTTTATCGGTATGTATTGATACTTTTCTGTTTTATCGATCTGTGTCCATCTTTCTATCTATTTTTCTATCAGCTCATCAATCTTTCTATCTGCCTACCTTCCTACCTACCTACCTACCTACCTTCCTACCTACCTACCTACCTACCTACCTTCCTACCTACCTACCTACCTACCTTCCTTCCTACCTACCTACCTACCTACCTTCCTACCTACCTACCTTCCTACCTACTTACCTATCTACCTACCTACCTGTCTCCTTTAATTTCAACATAAATCGCCAATTAACACAAAATCCGTCCTCGTACTGAAGAGGTTAAAAGAAAAAATGGCGATGGAGGTTCAGATCCCTTTTCCAGACCTGTTTAATCCCTTTTAATACACGACAGGGCTCTGGGAGGGAGAGTGACGCCCGGGACTGACCTTTGCCCACGCTGGCGAAGTACGAATTAGGAGGGCCTATTTTTAGAGAGAGAGAGAGAGAGAGAGAGAGAGAGAGAGAGAGAGAGAGGGGGGGGAGAGAGAGGCTTATGTATGGGTGGAAATGTTTTAATGAGGTATGTGTGTGTCTGTGTGTGCGCTAGCTTATGAACGTACATACAACCAGCATCACTTTAAAAAAAAAAAAACTTCAAAATTAATGACAAAGATAATAAAAAAAATGAATGACAGCGTGTAACAAAATGAATGATTGGAACTTAGTGAATGACAGGGTGTAGCAAAATGAAGGACAGGGTGTGGCAAGTGAATGACAAGGTATAACAAATGGACGACAGGGTGAACAAAAAATGATTACCAAAATGAGTAAGAATATAACAAGAGGTCCAACGAAATAACAGGGTGTAACAAAAACAAGAGGGTGTAACAGAAAGACCAGGATGCAACAAGAATAACAGGGTGTAACAAAAACAACAGGGTGTGGCAAATGGGGTAAAAATCTTGGAAGGGGGAGGGGGAAGGAAGGCTTCAAAAATTTACATGATATTTCAGAGTGTGGGCGTGATGTGGGGTGAGGGATTGGCAGGAGGGGGGAGGGAGGGAGAGAAGAGGGAAGGGAAGAAGGAAGAAGAGGATGGGAAGGAGGCGAGAGAAAGGGTAAGGGGGAGGGGAGAGAGAAAGGGATGGGGAGGAGAGAGGAGGATGAGGGGAGAAGGATAGGGAGCTGAGTGGTGTGAGGGGTGAGGGAGGGGGAGGAGGGATTGAGAGTCGGGTAGAGTGAGGGGAGAGAGAGTGAAGGGTGGGGAGCTGAGTGGGGGAGACGGGGAGAAGGATAGAGAGCTGAGTGTGTGAGGGGAGAGAGAGTAGAGGGGTGAGGGGAAGGGGAGGCCTGAATGGGAGTGAGGCGGTGTTGTGAGGTGAGGGGAGATTAGGGATGAGGTGAGGCGATGTTGTGAGGTGAGGCTATGATGAGGTATAAGGTGTTAGGGGTTCCAGCACACACACACACACACACACACACACACACACACACACACACACACACACACACACACACACACTCCAGCAAATTGGACTATGAACACGAGATACGTACACGCACATGCAATAAGACAGGTATGTACACATGCACCCAGCCACACGCACATGTAGGCGATATAGTGGATGAATGTACACACACACACACACACACACACACACACACACACACACACACACACACATTCTCTCTCTCTCTGTCTGTCTGTCTCTCTCTCTCTCTCTCTCACACACACACCGTACTCCGTTCCCTTCCATTTAGGCATTTCCGAGTCCCAGATAACTTCCCTACAGAAACAGGAAGGTGTGTGTGTGTGTGTGTGTGTGTGTGTGTGTGTGTGTGTGTGTGTGTGTAACTAGACGTATATATCCCTATAATTTTATGCCAGTACGTATGTGAAGGTGTGTGTGTGTGTGTGTGTGTGTGTGTGTGTGTGATGGCAGTGTGTAGGGGTTCTGTGCCACCATCTGTGTCACTTTTCTCTCTCTTTATCACATCGTTCTCTCCCTCTCGTCTTTTTCTCTCCCTCTTTCTCTCTCTTCCTGTTGACTTTTATTGTGCGTCACATTTATTGATATTCCTTGTATTCTGACATGCTTGCCTCTCTCTCTCTCTCTCTCTCTCTCTCTCTCTCTCTCTCTTCCTCCCCTACCCTATCATCCACTATCTATCTTTCTGTCTATCCTCTATCTATATCTGTCTATCCATCCATTTATCTCTAACCTGTCTATATATCTATCCATCCATCTATCTATCTATCAGTCTCTCCATCTATCTGTCTATCTATCTATCCATCTATCTATCTATCTATCTATCTAACCCTCGTCTCTCTCTTTCCCCTCAGGACTCAGCGCCAGCCCGCATCAACACGCACCACGAGGCATCCTACCCAGGTGAGTCCAGTTCGGCCACTCCTGCCCACCTAACCTTTTTTGCCACCACTTGGGTACTATTTTTTTCTTTACCTGGAAAATATATAGTGAGGGAGTGTTTACCTGAGACGCAAGGTATATGAGAGTGACGCGTGCTTAGTTTCTTGTTCTTGGAGAAAACTTTAACCTTCTCTTGCCACCTCTTGGGCACTAATTCCTTATTCAGTTTCGTGGACTTCTTGGAGTGAAAGAATTTAGAGCTTCAGCCTTCCTTAACACTGTAATATCACGAAGAAGTGCTATTAAAATGATTTAAAACTAATTTTGGTTAACACTTGAATATACTAGTCACGAAGAAGAGCTAGAGCAAGGATGTGCAGCCGTTCAGCTTGGGGAAATAAGCAAAAGGACGAAAATCACGGCCAAATTAAGGTGAAAGACGCCTTAATGATTCCTCACCTTCTTGAGACTGTCTGGAGAAGGAACTGAAATCTTGTAAGGAAACCAGGTGTACTCTGTCTGTCTGTCTGTCTGTCTCTCTCTCTCTCTCTCTCTCTCTCTCTCTCTCTCTCTCTCTCTCTCTCTCTCTCTCTCTCTCTCTCTCTCTCATCT